>NW_024747000.1:0-11783 GCF_018991925.1 Homarus americanus
TTATTGTCGTGGTTATTACTGTGTGTTGTTGTGGCTGTTATGTATATTATATAAAACCCTAGCGTGAAGAATACAAGAACTGTAGACCATACATACGGCTCATGCAACAGATTCAGACCACAGTGACGCCATGTGAGGGATTCAACCACCGACTCAAATGTTAAACATCCTTTGTATATTGTATATCGCCAAAGCTGTAGTACGTAGACTTATTTCTGTAGGATTGGAGATTTATTAATACACGGTTGAATACACTGGTAAAAATATATGAAGAGAAATCGTGAATTATAGATAAGAAGGAATCCATCACCGGGGAGTGTAAACAAACTATGGCTGTGTTAGATTATTCATTACACTCGTTGGTACAGACCCGTTCCATGACCCCAGTTAAGGGCTCGTTTGAACACTTTCACCTCGTCCATACAGGTCGTCGTCTATAAGATGTGTGAAATAGTTTATGCTTCGTCATTTGATTTTTCTCCGTTAGCTTTTGTCCAGTTTCCCTTCACTTTCACAAATGAAATTATGTTTTTTTATAAGTCAGTGGAAAAAGGTAGATTAATGAGGATTATGCGTGTGTGGTCAACCTCGGTGTGTGTTGTGTGTTGGGGTTAAATTACATTTCGTATACACAGTTTATTTTGTAGTCTTACCTAACAAAGCCTCCAGAGACAAGCGGTAGTGACTCCTCGAGGGATATATTGACGTAACAATTTAAACCAATTCTCTCTTGCCCTATCAAAAGACCACAAGCTCTTCTCCTGTCTCTAAAGAATTGGCATCCATTTGTAATTTTGATCGGAAACAGCTTTTTTTATATATACTGTATAGCTCTCATCAATTATGACTAACTGGTCTTCTTCAAGGTCATATGAGGGCATCCCATATAGATCCAGTGCTAGTTAGTGCAGGGTGAAATCGGAGTACCTGGAGAAAACCTGTCATGTTTGGTAAGGGTATACTGGTTAACACCCTTTTCACATCCGACCCAAAAAGTATCGAACCCAAGTCACAGTGGTGAAAGGCCAGGGCTCGACCACCCTTAGCAACCTTCAGCTGTAGTCTGTGTGTACTGTAACTGTCGGAGTTTCCACCTCGTTATTAACTCTATTGAAGACAAAATTGATTCCTGTATTTGCTACCAATGTCCAGCAACCTGACCTGACCTGACCTGACCTGATCTTACCTGACCTGACCTGACCTGACCTAACCTAACCTAACCTATATACCCTAAATGTCTCAATAAATGGTAATAAGAGAAGTTATTTGGTTACAGTGTACTCGCCATGGAAGAGCAATGGAGCCAGTGAGTCGGGTTCTTACATCTCCATTTCCAAGATAATTCAGCTGACGAACCTTTGAGAATCTGGGCTCAACTTAAACATGGGAAGAGGGAAGTTTGCTGTGTCGGTGGCCGTGAGTGTGCTGGCCGGTGTGTCTTGCATCACGCAATATTTAGATCACCAGACTAGGCGGTCCTCTGTCGATTTACCCTGGAACGCCAATTTCTGGATAAAATATATAGGTTGACTGTAGCTGGTTCGGTGAATGTGTGTATGTGTGTGTTTAATTGTGTTAGTGCGTTTGCGTGTGTAGGTGTGCGCACATGTATGTGTATGTGTGTTAATGTATGATGGTACTTGATGATAAGACTATTTTAGACTCACTCAAACATAAAAGAACACAATGGAAAAACAAAATCTTATGAACATCAGAGATCATTTATACCATCGACCAATGCCCGCTAGTATGTGTAGAATCTTGTCCCAGTGTTTGTTGTGGAATTGAGATCGTTCTTGGACCCCATTAACAAGAGAGAGGTTAGTATAGGTAAAGAACGTTGATTATCTTAATAATTAAAGCCATAGAGGTAAAGAAAATTGAAAGACAAATAGGTTGGGTTAAGGAGTGTTTATTTTCTGTCGGAACACCACCAGTAAAGGAGTCATGCCGGAAGACGATGAGTCTCTGTTTTTATGCTTTGCTGTGGTGCTTCCAGGCCCAGTAAAAGACGACGATATTTTACATTTCTCTGTCTGTCTGTCTGCCTGTCTGTCATTTTTCTGTCTTTTTGTACATCTCTCACACTTTCACTCATCTTCGTATGTCTGGCAGTTTCTACATCTGTTACTCAATCTCAGTGATGCATCGATATCAACCATCTTTCTCTTTCATTTTCCCTTCCCTCACACACTCGTCATAAAATAAAACACTTTCCCCACATACTACAACATTCCCGACAATGAACTTCGTGTTTCCCTCAACTCACCCCAGGAGCCGCCTGTACTAAGACTTACTCACTGCACCCGGCAGGTAGGGGGTAGAGAGGCCCCTGAATCGCTCGCTGCGGGGAACACACAGACATAATTACACATTCAGACCACAGACTAGCCCATTTCCCCCTCGTTTTTGTCCCATTTTACTCGTATTCATGTAGTTATTTGCAGTGGTTGTAATGGCAGCTCTTCAACCCCCTCCCTCTTCAATGGTGGGGTTTAATAGACCCATTGTTTCACCTCCGTTGACCCGCTGAGGAAGGAAATTGTTCTTTATGTCTGAAGTTGCTTAACCGCAGTCTGTGATGGGCTCCGTGTAATGCCTTAGATTACCTCGATCAATGATAGTTAGTTCTGTAGAGTGTAACGGTTGGCATGAGCGGGAGGTGACCGGTTAATTGGCATGTTTGATGTCACTGTTGTCCGGGAGAAATTATTTAATTACACCTCTCTTGTAATTAACAAAAGAATTATTAGTGTGTTGGTACTCTATATGTAATAGGTTGGCCTTGATTACTGTGATGCTGATCGTCGTTTTGCGATTCGGTAAACATGGTCAGTGACATGTCTCACAACACATAGGTTACGGCTGTCAGTGGCCGAGATATCTGACATGATATTGAAGGTTGACATGAACCGTTTACATCTGTGAGGTCAGGTTTAAAGGTCTGCAAATATGTGTGACGTCATTGGTGATTGGCAGTGTAGATTCTTGTTGCCTCTTGATAGCTGTCATTGGTTGTTGACCAAGGTTGAGGCTCGGGTGATTGGAAGATGTGTGACGTCACGACGGACGTTTGGATGAAACACGTTTTGTGTAACTTGTATGTTTGCCTAAAGACCACAAGAGGCACGCATGCGGAATAATGTACACACATACATTTGTGTTTCTGCGAAAGTGTGCACAAGCTCGAAAACAAATTATCTAACTTTCAGAATTATCAGTCAGGATTATATATATATGTAACCGGTCGGAATTTACTGGACTTTAATTTCTCACTTGACTTGGGGTTTATTAAAAATTAATAGATGGTAATGGCAGTGGAAGCGCCCCTTTGAGAAAAATCCCGAACCAGCACAAGAACACTTAAATCTACTAAACAAAATGAATTATCCGTGACCCGTGGAAGGATAGCGTCTGTGACTGGGATGAATGAGACACACTGTAAAATTTAGACACTTATATTCCCTCCAACTCTACAAACACAATCAAATAATGGTACACCAATATGCGCACCTCTTAACTTGAACTTAAAACACTACTCTGGGGAATAAAAGTTATACATGATATAGAAATTATTAGAAACTCAGGCAACAATAAATTTGAAGTATTAAGAAATGTTGCTTGCACACATGAAACAGGCCTTAAGGGCTTTCACAGAATAATATCCCCCACTGCGGAGGTGGTATAAAAATAAGAATTTATTAATTCCACCATGAATAGGCCTAAAGGGCACTCAACAAAATAATATAAGTCACTGAGGAAATGGTAATAAAAAATAAGAAATTAAATACTCTACAATGAATAGGCCTTAAGGGCTTTCAACAACATAATATCAGTCACTTAGGAAATGGAATTAAAAAATAAGAAATTAAATACTGTACAATGAATAGGCCTTAAGGGCACTCAACAAAATTATATCACCCCAACAGATGCACTCTTCCTAACCTAACTTAAACACTATTCTGGGGAGCAAAGGTTATACCTGAGATCAGAATTATGAAGAAAAATTAGATGCATTAAAAGAATCAAATCACAGTATCACTCTGGTTCCACTTAATGACACAAACATTCAAAAAACACTACTATCAAAATTATTTAAGAAATATTAAACTACACACGTCAAGATAATATCAGTAACTGAGAAATGGTATTAACTACACCCAAATATATTCACTATTATTAATATGTTACTGGGTCCACCAATACTCGTGAACCATGCTCCACCCAACTCAACATACACCCGTAATAAGGGAGATAAAATGTTCCTCTATGTATCTCCTAGAGTCCTAGACTCATGGTCTCAGTGTGTGACCATTAATTTACTCAGATAGCCTCAGTGTACTCCCAGTGCATCCATAAAGCGGAAGGGAGTGAGCCAATCAGACCTTGTACAGTTGAGAGAAGCTTTAGCTTCCCGTTAGCAAGAGGGTTTCACTAAGCTGCTCGAGACATGTGGTGTTGTGAGCCGAGGAAGAGGAGAGCTGCTGACCCACGATCGTCCCGTCGTCAGCTGGGCACCCAGACGGCTGGATTCCCTCAAGAGATCCTTTGATACCCCGCTAAACAGTGACAGGCCTACACTGATCGGTCCAATGACGACAATCGCCACCCTCAATCATCAACGGCAGTCTCAAACGGCAGTCAATCTCTCGCAGTCAAACTCCGGTCAACTCCGGTCAACTCCAGTCAAGTGGGTTCTGACGGAAACCCTGAAATGAACTCACTGTTAGCTCTAGTTAACTTTACCACTGCCCTATCTAAACCCTGTCTGAGATTGAATGAGACTTACTTGTTATACTGCCATAGCGCAGCACAGGTGACTAGGCCACGTGACTATTTCTGTGACAGACGCGCAGGGACGTCTTGTCTGTGTGATTGCTTCCCGCGACTGAGACCTAGCCAGCGTCGCGTCTCCTCTCAAGGCGTTAGCTTAGGTCTACGTGACATATTTTCTGCCTAACTAATAACTCCTTGGGACACCCGTAACATTATTCAGACTGATAAACGATCTATAATAATTTCAAATTCAATAATAGTCCCTTACTTCATGAATCGCATCATTATTAATTCGGTGAATTACATTTAATATCATATAGGCCTAGTTCCACCATCTCTCGCTGTGAGCAGGAAGCGCTCTCTCCCCTCCGATGACCTTGAACGCTCAGTATCGCTAATGGCGGGCATTTGAAATTACTCTGAAATTTCTGAATATTACATATATATTTATATATATATATATATATATATATATATATATATATATATATATATATATATATATATATATATATATATATATATATATATATATATATACATTATACCACCATTACAGCCCCTACACCATCACAACTACCACAGTCTCTAACGATCACTTTCACTCTTCACTACTCCCCCTCTACAACCACATTTCCCCATTACCACCATCCCCCGCCCCATCACCACCATCCCCAGCCCCATCACCACCATTCCTCATCCAATCCCCCACCCAATCATCACCATCTCCCACCCTATCCCTCCCATTGCTGGTCACCACTTTCTGTGTTTGGTGGTGCCTGTGTGTGTGTCCCTCTTACTCTAAGGTTTACGAGCCTGTAAATAAGTCTTTACTGCCTCATTTCTCTGGTAGACTTTCGACTGTTGTATAATTTGGCTGTTTGTCTTGCTTATAGTGTCAGTCTTACTAATAGTGTCAGTCTTACCATTAGTGTCAGTCTACCAATAGTGTCAGTCTTACTAATAGTGTCAGTCTACCAATAGTGTCAGTCTACCAATAGTGTCAGTCTTACTAATAGTGTCAGACTACCAATAGTGTCAGTCTACCAATAGTGTCAGTCTTACCAATAGTATCAGTCTACCAATAGTATCAGTCTACCAATAGTGTCAGTCTTACCAATAGTGTCAGTCTACCAATAGTATCAGTCTACCAATAGTGTCAGTCTACCAATAGTGTCAGTCTTACCAATAGTGTCAGTCTACCAATAGTGTCAGTCTACCAATAGTGTCAGTCTACCAATAGTGTCAGTCTACCAATAGTGTCAGTCTACCAATAGTGTCAGTCTACCAATAGTGTCAGTCTACCAATAGTGTCAGTCTACCAATAGTGTGTCAGTCTACCAATAGTGTCAGTCTACCAATAGTGTCAGTCTACCAATTGTGTCAGTCTACCAATAGTGTCAGTCTACCAATAGTGTCAGTCTACCATTAGTGTCAGTCTACCAATAGTGTCAGTCTACCAATAGTGTCAGTCTACCAATAGTGTCAGTCTACCAATAGTGTCAGTCTACCAATAGTGTCAGTCTACCAATAGTGTCAGTCTACCATTAGTGTCAGTCTACCAATAGTGTCAGTCTACCAATAGTGTCAGTCTACCAATAGTGTCAGTCTACCATTAGTGTCAGTCTACCAATAGTGTCAGTCTTTCTTTATTTCGGTATCTTTTATTTCTATGTTATTTTTCTTCCTCCCTGTTTCATTTTGATTAATTTTTTGACGTTATCTTCTCAATCTGTTGATTCACTCTCTCGCTCTCCTTTTGATGTTCTCTTTCATTTGTTTCAATCTCTGTTCCCTGGTTATCTATTACTGTGTGTGAGGTCTGGCTTCCGTTGGCACTTGTGTGTCAAATTGAACTCTTCCTTTTGTCACCGAGTGCTTGTTATTCTCCTGTTTACCATCCATTAATTATGAAGTCGTGATTGTTTTTATCTTCATGTGTTATTCCGGTTATTTTATTTTGCAGTGGTGTGATTGTTTTATTTGTTGTTGTTGTTTTTCTACTTGGTGTGATCTTTTTTAGGGGGTGTGGGGAGTGGGGGGGGGGAGGGAGGGGGTCGTTTTATTTGATATCTTGTGACTGCAGGATTTCATTTGTCGGGTTTGACTTGATAACTTCTAGCTTATTATTTTCTCCAATGTGTGCTGGATATATTTTTGACTAGTGGGTTTTTCTAGTATTTTTTTATGTTATCTTCAGCTGTCTATCAATCTATTTTCCCGCGTAATCTATATTATCACTGGTACCACAAAGTATTGTTGTGTCAATGGCCGTTCATTTAAACAGAAGAAAAAGTGCGTTGTTTTCCTGTGGCAATTACTCGACTACGTATCGATAATATTATATATATACATGTCATAGATTTAACACTATTTCTGAATGGACTTAAAATATCACACACGCACCATGATGTATTGAAGAGGAAGTTTTTCTCCACATATATTAAGGAGTGAACGTGGCTAACTGAAGACCCTCTTGGCGGCGTCTTGAAGGCCCCCAGTTCAAGTCGCTATTACCTCCTAGGGATCCTTCTCGCCGGTGTGCTGAAGGTTCCCGTCCATTTTATAGTGTCACCAAGTTAAAGATTAACCCAGTTAGGGACTTGGATGTCGGGGTGAAGTGCGGGACATCCTGGACTATTTATGTATTGCGGACCTCGCATGTGTTATGATGGCTATAGAGGAGAGGATGGTCATATATCCCCTTTTACGGGACAGGTGTGTACGTGATGTGAATAACCTGTACTGTATACTACTTCCTGTCCCCTCCCAAGGTCTGTGTCGTGTTGTATACTCAATATGTCAATAGTAGTTAAAGAAATACTCAATACTGACGATTAAGAGGGTGGTATAGGCAGACGGGATATGTATTCATGTTGTTGGTATATACAATATGTGTATGTATTTAATTATACCCATATCATATGACATAAATTAAAATATTAAGAGGGTAGGTATCGACAAGAGAATATTCTAATATGTATGAGAATATTATTGTCGGTGTCACTAATATTTACGTGTATTTATCCACATATATTCTTATCACCCAGACGTACGTGATAGGAGGAGTGAAGGACAATGGTATATTATTATGTGGGGCTGGCAACAAGTCGATCTATTGTGTATTTAGAGAAGAAGAGGCGATATTTCATGACAAGTGTCGTGAGTGTGTAGAGGGTGTGGGGAGTGTTATTGTGTGGGCAGTGTTGTGGGTGAAGAATTGATGTGAGGGAGTGTTGGTGTGCGGGAGGAAGGGTAAACGGGAAAAGGCATTACTTCACTGAGAGACTGGTGGTAACTTGGCATCAGTAGATAAGCATAAAATAATAAACATAAAATCCTTTAAACAAAGAAAACACAGATAAACACCTAAGATAAGAGAAGATAAGAAAAACAAAGCAATAAGAGTAAAATATTCAAATTTTGGTAAGATAATAAGATAAGTGACTGCTGGACAGGACCATAAGACATGGTACCTTGTGGGGGGTCTAGTTAGGAGTTTATTTTTACAGCATAACATAGTGGTCCAGGTTCCAGGTCATAGTTATTTATTTTAGTTGAGTAAATTTTCTCGGGATATGAAGGATAAAAATGGTGTGTGTGTGTGTGTGTGTGTGTGTGTGTGTGTGTGTGTGTTACAATCTTAAAGCGTTCACGTATATGTAAAAGCTTGTAAACCCGGACCATTACGCTTTATAAACTCTCACCATCACCCTACCACATCACCATTAAAACTCACCATCACCTCTTCTCTTATATCTCACCATTACGTCACCATCATTCCTTTCACCTCACCATCATTTCACCATAATATCACCATTCTCATCGTTACCTCACTGTGGCCTTCCCAAGAACTTCACCATCTATTCACCATCTCTTTTACTATCACCATCACCTCACCATTACTTCACCATAACACCAGGGTCCGTTGCTACCCACACGATGACGTCACCATCTCTAATATCTGCAACGAGGACAATTTTTCTACTCCATGTCCGGTGCTTCTGGCTCGTGTGAGTAACCATAGTGTAGGTGTAGACAGCGGTGGTGAGAGTGCACTTGGTAGGCCTCTCCATTGTGGGTGAGAGACACTCATAATATTTAAAGTGTTTACCATGGAAGCTGTGACCCCCCCCCCACGGTGGTACCTAGTTCGCCAGGCCACCGCCAGGGGGCCATTAATCAACATTCCAGAAGTTGTATTTATGTTACATGTGGTATTTTTGCAGTTTTTCTTCAATAATTGATTTATTTTCGCAGTTCTTAACGTGATTTTAAACTCAAATAGCAGAGTTACCGTGGCGCTGTTGTTTATAACTGTTTGGTATTCTTTTGTATGTGTTTTGGTAAAGGTTCTTGCAAAATTTCTTCATGATTCACGACACTCATACACACGACAGTCAAACACGCACACACAAGTGTATCTTGAGTTAGTAGCCAAGATTGGCTGTAAAAGGGCCACACACAGCTTCAATACAATTGTAACTCTGCTATTGGAGTATAAATTCAAACAAATTTTGAGAAAAACTACGAAAATATATGAATTATTAAAGAAAAACAACAAAACCACCTTCAGAAAAGCCGACAGTAGACCCCCTGGCGGTGGCCTGACGAACTACGTCTAGCACCGCCGGGACCAGTTCGAGGCTGGGCCCAGCCAGTTGCTCACTTAAACTGATCACTTGGGTATGGAAGTGCTTTTTTTTTTAATGGGAATTAGCCCACCCGGGCACAGATCAAACGACCCAGGAGGAGGGTTTCTATTTACTGGGGTTGGCGTCTCTTGGTGCCGCAGTAGGTGATTGGTGCTTTGGTAGAGTTAGTTTGTCTAACTGTCTCTGTCCGTCTGTCTCTCAGTCTCTGTCTGTCTTTGTATCTCTGTTTGTCTGTCCGTCAGTCTGTCTATCTGTCTGTCTCAGCCTCTCTGTCTTTCCACTATGTCGGTCTCTGGCTGTCTGTTCTGTCTCTCTGTCTTTCTGTCTGTTTTTTGTTGAAAGGAGTTGTTGAGTTAGGTTGTTTTTATTGAGAGGGTTGTCGCTGAGGTTGGGTATGGAGAATTGTAAGTATTTCTGTGCGGCTTTGTCTGGGGGGGTGGGGGTGTTGCTGTGTTTGGAGGTTGGTTGGTATTTTATTTTATTGTATTTATTTATTATTTTATTTCATTTTTTATTTTTTTATTTATTAATTTATTTATTTATTTTTATTTTTATTTTGTTATTTATTTATTTATTTTTTGTTGGGGGGCCGGAGGTCGGGTATGTTGATTTATAGGATAGGATTCCTTAGGGAGGATTTGTAGACAGACAGACAAACAGAGACAGTTAGAAAAACAGACAGACGGACAGACACAGACAGACAGACAAACAAAAAGACAGACACAGAAATAGACAGAAACCGTCAGACAAACGGACAAACACACCGAAAGATACAGACAGAAAGACATACAGACAGACAAACAGACGAGCGGAGACAGACAGACAGTCAGAGGCAGACAGGGAGAGACAGACAATCTTGGCTAATAACTCAAGATAAAGAAGGAATCGCCGTAAATAAGAAGGTCCGGCGCTCTTCTCAGGCTCGACCGCTGTCACCCAAACTGAAATAGACAAAACATTGACTCACCACGTAATAGAGCGAATGATAGCGGAAGGAAAAGACGATAGAGTTGTATAGAGTCGCAACGATAATATGAAGCTGAGGCCATAACTCTATCAGAGCTCTGAAAGGCACTGAGGAGAGATGAGGTAGTTTAGGGAGGAGGTTGTCAGGAGGAGAGTGTCAGGAGGAGAGGAGAGTGTCAGGAGGAGAGTGTCAGGAGGAGAGTGTCAGGAGGAGAGGAGAGTGTCAGGAGGAGAGTGTCAGGAGGAGCGTAACGTATCTGATTGAGTTGTTAAATAACAGGAACACTTTGGTGAAAGATGAAATTATAACAAACTTGGAACATTTTTCTGGTTGTTCCGCCTCAACTCAAACTCTGCTTTGTAAAGAAATAACATGTTCTTGTTATCTAGCAGGCAGAGACAGATAGAAAATGACAGAGACTGACAGACAAACAGAGACAGAAAAACAAACAGTCAGAGACAGTCAGACAGACACAGACAGGCAAAGGCAGACATTCAAACAGACAGACATAGACAAACAGAAAAACAGAGTGAGAAAGGCAGACAGACAGAATGAGAAATGCAGACAGACACTGACAGACAAATAGACAGATATGCAGAGATAGACGAACAGACAGATAGAAAGAGAGACAGACAAAGTAGACAGACAAACAGTCATACATTGACAGAAAAGTGAGAAACATGGACAGACAGACAGATAGACGGAGACAAACAGACCGGCAGACAAACGCAGACAGGCAGAGTGAGAAAGTCATACAGAATGAGAAATACAGACGTACAGAAAGACAAAGTATGTCAGTCTGTCTGTCTTTCTCTGTTTATCTGCTTCTCTCTGTCTGTCTCATTGTCTGTCTCTGTCTGTGTCTCTGTGTCTGACTGTTTCTGCCAGTCTGTCTCACAATATCGATCTCTGTCTGTCTTTCTGATTTTCTGCCTCTATTTTTCTATGTCTGTCTATCTGTATCTGTCTTTCTATGTCTGCTTGTCTGCCCGCCTTGTCTGTCTCTGCCTGTCTGTCTGTCTCTTTCGTCTATATGTTAGGCTATGTCTCGGTCTCTCTGTTTCTGTCTGTCCCTTTCTTTCTCTGTCTGTCTGTCAGTTTTCTGCTTGTCTCTGCCTGTCTGTCTTTGTCTCTGTCTGTCTGTCACAGACAAACAGACAGACAGACAGAAAGAAACAGACACAGACACACAGACAGAGATTGAGATACAAAGACAGACAGAGACTGAGACACACACAGACAGAGACAGACAGACTGACTGACAGATTCCTACAAATGTTCCAAGTTGTTATTATTTCTTCTTTTACCAAAGTGTTCCTGTTGTTTAACAACTCAATCAGATACGTTATGGTTACGTGGTGGGTCAATGGAGTTATCTGTTTCAG
>NW_024747001.1:0-14059 GCF_018991925.1 Homarus americanus
ATCAGTGTACTTCTACGTTCAGTTACGTATTGCTGGGAGTGTTGATGGTGGTGAGGGAGGGAGTGTTGGTGATGGTGGTGAAGGAGGAAGTTGTTGGTGATGGTGGTGAAGGAGGGTGTTTGGTGATGGTGGTGAAGGGGAGGTGGTGTTGGTGATGTTAGTGAGGGGGAGTGTTGGTGACGGTGGTGAGGGAGGTGTGTTGGTGATGGTGGTGAGAGGGGGTGTGTTGTGTTGGTAGTGATGGTGAGGGAGGGTGTTGGTGATGGTGGTAAAGGAGAGTGTTGGTGATGGTGGTGAAGGAGAGGGAGTGTTGGTGACGGTGGTGAAGGAGGGAGTGTTGGTGATGGTGGTGAAGGAGGGTGTTGGTGATGGTGGTGAGGAGGGGTGTTGGTGATGGTGGTTAGGGAGGGAGTGTTGGTGGTGGTGAAGGAGGGGTGTTGGTGATGGTGGTGAGGAGGGAGTGTTGGGGATGGTGGTGAAGGAGGAGGTGTTGGTGGTGGTGGTGAGGAAGGGGAATGTTGGTGATGGTGGTGGGGAGGTGTTGGTGATGGTGGTGAGGGAGGAGTGTTGGTGATGGTAGTGAAGGAGGGAGTGTTGGTGATGGTGGTGAGGAAGGGAATGTTGGTGATGGTGGTGAGGAGGGTGTGTTGGTGATGGTGGTGAGGAGGAGTGTTGGTGATGGTAGTGAAGGGAGGTGTTGGTGATGGTGGTGAGAGAGGAATGTTGGTGATGGTGGTGAGGAGAGGGTGTTGGTGACGGTGGTGAGGGAGGGAGTGTTGGTGATGGTAGTGAAGGAGGGGTGTTGGTGATGGTGGTGAGAGGGAATGTTGGTGATGGTGGTGAGGAAGTGTTGGTGACGGTGGTGAGGGAGAGGGGTGTTGGTGATGGTGGTGAAGGAGGGAGGTGTTGGTGATGGTGGTGAGGGAGGAGTGTTGGTGATGGTGGTGAGGGAGGGAGTGTTGGTGATGGTGGTGAAGGAGGTGTTGGTGATGGTGGTGAGGGAGGGTGTTGGTGATGGTAGTGAGGGAGGGAGTGTTGGTGATGGTAGTGAGGAGGGTGTTGGTGGTGGTGGTGAAGGAGGGTGTTGGTGACGGTGGTGAGGAGGGGTGTTGGTGATGGTGGCGAAGGAGGGAGTGTTGGTGATGGTGGTGAGGGAGGGGTGTTGGTGATGGTGGTGAGGGAGGGGTGTTGGTGATGGTGGTGAAGGAGGGAGTTTGGTGATGGTGGCTAGGGAGGGAGTGTTGGTGATGGTTGTGAGGGAGGTGTTGGTGATGGTGGTGAGGAGGGAGTGTTGGTGATGGTGGTGAAGGAGGAAGTTGTGGTGATGGTGGTGGAGGAGGAGTGTTGGTGATGGTGGTGAAGGAGGTAGTGTTGGTGATGGTAGTGAGGGAGAGTGTTGGTGACGGTGGTGAGGGAGGGAGTGTGTTGGTAGTGGTGAGTGAAGGAGGGTGTGTTGGTAATGGTGGTGAGGAGGGGTGTTTGAGTGGTGGTAAAGGAGGGAGTGTTGGTGATGGTGGTGAAGGAGAGTGTTGGTGACGGTGGTGAAGGAGGAGTGTTGGTGATGGTGGTGAAGGAGGAGTGTTGGTGATGGTGGTGAGGAGGGAGTGTTGGTGATGGTGGTTAGGAGGAGTGTTGGTGATGGTGGTGAAGGAGGTATTGGTGATGGTGGTGAGGGAGGAGTGTTGGGGATGGTGGTGAGGAGGAAGTGTTGGTGATGAGGGTGTGTTGGTGATTGTGGTGAAGGAGGGAGTGTTGGTGATGAGGGAGAGTGTGTTGGTGATGGTGGTGAGGGAGAGTGTTGGTGATGGTGGTGAGGGAAGAGTGTTGGTGATGTTAATGAGGGAGGAAGTGTTGGTGATGGTGGTGAAGGAGGGAGTGTTGGTGATGGTGTTGAGGGCTAGTGTTGGTGATGGTGGTGAGGAGGGAGTGTTGGTGATGTTGGTGAGAGATGGAGTGTTGGTGTTGGTGGTGAAGGGTGGGTGCTGGTGATGGTTGTGAAGGAGGAGTGTTGGTGATGGTGGTGAGAGATGGAGTGTTGGTGTTGGTGGTGAAGAGGTAGGTGCTGGTGATGGTTGTGAAGGAGAGGGGTGGTGGTGATGGTGGTGAAGGAGGCAGTGTTGGTGATGGTGGTGAAGGAGGGAGTGTTGGTGATGGTGGTGAAGGGTAGTGGTGATGGTGGTGAGATGGAGTGTTGGTGTTGGTGGTGATAGTACCACACATCACTCACACCACCCAGCACCACCCTGCTCTGCAACCACCAGCATCATTCATCACCTGTATCACACAACACGACACAACATCATCATTATACATCACCAACATGTAATGAGGTTTGTTTATCAGACCACAGCTTTTTTTTATTGGGCACCCCCTACATCCTTGTAGGTGAAAGCGCAGAGGTTTGCGCTCAACAGGGAAGCATGCTAGGTCATGCTTGCCTTTATGTCTCATGAGTTAGGGCGTAGAAGCCTGAAGAGTCGAGGGCATAGAAGCCTGAAGAGTCAGTGGCTTATGTCAAGTTATTGGAGCTCCAACAACTTTCCTGGTAATGAATTGCAACTTTCGACTTACAGATACCTACTTTACTGCTAGGTGAACAGGGATAATGGGGGCTAGGAAGTAGAAGTCAAACAACTTCACCGGCCAGAATCGGGCTTGTGACATCTTGCTTGCGAGGCAGAACGGTACCACTTCTACCGGTCCCCACAGCTTACATCTCAGATAAAGTCAGACCTGACCTTGTGAAGTGAGGTCAAATGTAGAGGACCTCAGCGGCAAGTCAGGAGCTACAAATCACTGTCACGGCCTCCAACTATGTTAACAGGCACCCAGTCAGCGAAGAGTACCTGTCTCCATATATACAACAACTTACAACTCAGAAAAATCAGACCTGACCTTACTTTAGCGAGTCAAATGTTAGGGGACCCTTCGCCGCCACTTGAGCAGCTAACTGGCTTCTCTTCTCCCAATATATATGGACGTCATTAGCCTCCTCAGAGAGAGACACACAGAGGGATCACAGGAGGTTCACCACAGCCCAGTCCCGCTCATGAGGAGAGAGGAGTCACTGGCCCTTCCTCAGGTCGGGGAGACTTGAGACAGCCCAGAATCATAGTGTCCCAGGTCGTGAAGTTTTGTCAGGCTATCCATAGGATGAGTTGCTTACGTTTGGGAGTGTATTTCTTTTCATGTTGTGTCCGAGAATCAGTGTCTGGTAACGCAATATAATGTCTAGTAATGTAAATATAATGTCTAGTAACGTAAATATAATGTCCAGTATAATGTCTAGTAAGTTCGATGAAGGTTGTTATTGTATTATTATGTCATTGTCGTAATTAATAAACTGTTTTAACTAAGCAATTGTTTGAGAAGTCGTCCTTAGAACGTAATAGATGTATTGACGTATAAGATAAGATAAGTGTATTGACAGTGTAAATAACTAACCGGCCTGCTACCTAAACTCTTCCTCTTACATTCCTCTATAGACACATCACCTACACCACACACAACATCACCCAACACACAACATCACCCAACACCACACAACATCACCCAACACCACACAACATCACCCATCACACACAACCACCACACTACAACATCACCAACACCACACATACCAACACACAATACCCAACACCACAACATCTCCCAACACACACAACATCACCCAACACCACACAACATCACCTTTCCACACAACATCACCACACACAACATCACTCAACACACAACATCACCCCAACACCACACAACATCACTCACACAAGAACATCCTCAACACCACACCATCTTAACACAACATCACCCAACACCACACAACATCACCCAACACCACACAACATCACCCAACACCACACACATCATCAACATCACACAACATCACCCATCACCACAACATCACAACACCACACAACACCATCAACACCACACAACACCATGCATCCACATCACAACATCACCCAACACCACAACATCACCCAACATCACAACATATATCACCACCCAACTCACCCATCACCACACAGCACCACAACATCACACCCAACACCACACATCACAACATCACACAATATCACCCAACATCACCCAACAACGCAACACCACATCACACAACATCACATATCCTAAGAACACCACACTGCACCACTACACAACTTCCTCAACATAACATCACACAACATACAACATACACAACATACAACACATCACACAACACACACATCACCAGCACCCTCAACATCATATCAACTCACAACTTCACACAGCACCATATAACATCACATCACCCAACATCAGTAACATCATCACACAATACTCAACACCACACAACTGTCGATCTTTATAACACTCATAACACTCACCACTCGCTGCCTCCTACAACTTATCTCTCATCATAACTCCTCGAGCTGAGAACATGTGGTTTTATGTTTCTTATTATAAGGCTTTTGTATCTGTCTTAGTCTTCCATCTTTGATATTTTATCCCTGTGGTAAGAGGGCCCTGCTTGGCCTCACTGGTCACTCGCTGCTTTAATGACTTTCCGCGTACGTCTGAGAGGAAGATGTGTGCCCGTCTCCTTACGTGTCCTGGAGGTCTTATTGTATACCCACCTGTGTTGTGGAGCATCTGCTAATTGGCACTTCGGGACAAAAGCTCACCTGGGAAAAACTATTCCCCTGGGGACGTCTCCCTGATCTACCCCCACCTGCTGTGTCGCCTTTCTTCTCTATTGTAATTTCATAACCTGGTTTGCCTGTCAGCTGGTTGAGCGAATACACAAACTCCCTCAAGGTAATCCATCACCGAATAATGGTTAATAGCAACTCGTGGCTAAATTTAATCCTACCTGTGTGTGTGTGTGTGTGTGGTAGTGAAGAGCCTTAATTACCTTGTCCACCATTTGTTCTCAACTGTTCAAGGACAGCTCTCCTCTCAACATTAATATCAGACATCATCCAACATTTCACACCACATTTCCTCTACAACTGTATTACTATCAACATTCATTACCTGTCTTTTCATCACAATGTTTTCAAAATCTAAAAATGCAACAGGGAGGAAGCAATGGATCTAATATCTTCTTCGAGTCAGAACGCACATAACACGCCTTCCTATATCCCAACCATCTCATTTCTCTATAACCTAACCTAACCTCACCTAATAATCTTAACCTAATCTAACCTAACCTAACCTAACCTAACCTGACCTGACCTAACCTGTACTCTATTTCCTCTTCATTCTCCTCAGGCTTTACAACGTCTCTCTACATTTATCGTCTTATTGTTCATCTTATTTACAGCCTTTCTTACCTCTTCTTTCTAACCACTTCTTTTCACCTCTTCATTCTCACTTCTTTTCTCATTTGTTCTCACCTCTTCTTTCTCATCTCTACTTATCATTATTTCCTCTTCAATTTTACCCTTCTCATCCTGCCAATCAAGATGACACTCTGTCTTTGTCATCATCATCACCATCACCACCATCATCACCATCATCATCATCACCATCACCATCATCACCATCACCATCACCATCATCATCACCATCATCATCATCACCATCACCATCATCACCATCACCATCACCATCATCATCATCACCATCATCATCATCACCATCATCATCATCATCATCACTATCATCACCATCATCACCATCATCACCATTATCACCATCATCATCATCATCATCACCATCATCATCATCATCATCATCATCATCATCATGGGTTTTTTAATTTTCTCTCCAGTTCCTATTGGCGTCTTTATCTTTCCCCGTTTTCCATTTATTCTTTACGTTTTCTCTTTACTTCAATTATGATAAAGTTTGTTTCATGCGGTTTTCATTCCTTCAACTAACTACTTCAGGTAACTTTTATCTAACTTTAATGCCTTAAACTCTTAAATATCAGTATCCTCCTTTTTCACTTCCTTCTATGTCATCATTATCTTTTATCTCTCAATTATTCCTTTAAATATTTCTATCATATTCACGTTGGTTTGTTCACCACCGTAATCATTATGAGTTTCACTTTAAATGATGGCAATTAGTTTTACGTAGTTCCTCTTCACTGATTATTATTATTATTATTATTATTATTATTATTATTATTATTATTATTATTATTATTATTATTATTATTATTATTATTATTATTATTATTATTATTATTATTATTATTATTATTTATTTGTTGTTGTTGTTGTTGATATTAATAAACAACTAAGGAAGTAGGCCAATTACAGTTACAAAATAGAAAACACCTATGAACCAATTATCCTGGCGTGTGGCCGCGTGTCTCAGATGCCAGCCTTATAGTAACTCTGCCTCAAAACATAAACAAGGTGTACTCAGGTGTCTCGTCGGGGAGGGAGGAGGAGGAAGGGGAGGGGAGGAAGGGGAGGAGGGAGGGAGGGAGGGAAGGGGAGGAGGAAGGGAGGAGGGAGGGAGGAAGGGAGGAAATAATTCAATCACTGTTCAGATTTCTAAGGATTTTTACCTTGGTGTTTAGCTTCATCTCTATGGAAGTCGGTGGCTGAGAGGAAACTGTACTCACCTCCTGTCTTAAAGGTCACTGGTTCACAACAGCTCACCCATCTGAATTGGAACCTTTCTTTACAGTTGGGAGCTGATAGGCATTCAAGTGCTACAACTACATTGTACCCAAGGTTTGGTATACAGTGTATCTATACTTCTACTCAGTCACCCAGGCCAACATCTGTCCTCACCGTCTCAGGCCAGCTGACGACATACGGCCCCTCAGTACCCTTAACGTTATGATGTTATTACTGTACTTCAATAATTAAGGTGTTTAAGGTTAATAATTACACTTGAACATAAACATTTGAGACTATGAGAGATACTTACTCTGGCCCCGGCCCGCTGACACCAAGGGGTACTCACAGCGCTAAAACAACTGGTGGTTAATTCCTCATCGAGTTTGATTAAATTAAATGAATTTGTGTCAGTGTATAACTGCTTTACTGTATCATTGTTTCACTGTAATTATGAAAAGAATGAACGTTTGTGTGTGTGTGTGTGTATGTATTAGTGTATTCGTGCATTCGTATGTGTGGTGTGTTTATTCGTGTGTATATTTGTGTATATGTTAGTATAACATAACGGATGCATGGACCCCCACCCCTAAAAAGCATCAACTAATTACTGACCTCAAACAAAAATGATAATATAACGAGACGCCAGACAGGGACAGGAAGACCTATCACGTGATAAGATAAAACATAAATGAGAAACAAATAGATATAAAGATATAAATAAACAAAGAGATTAATATTAAGTGCCAGTGTGTGTGAACAAGAACACTGAAGAATATTGAACCATAACAAAATATAATCTATGTCTTAGGTGTTTATGATGGGAAAATGAATAGAGTTTATAAAAGAATGATGTAGGAAGTATTGGAAGTGTTTGAGTCTGATGTTTTGTAGAGACAGAGAACCATATGTTGGTGTGTTATGACGGTCTCTTGTAGGAGGCCACTAAGGGTGAGTTGTAGCCACGAATATTTTAATAGACTGTCTCCATTAGTATAGACTATCTCCACTATCTTCACTACAGGACGATCTAACTCTCAGAACTCATCACAAGACCTTTACGAACATCTAACTCACGAATTCCATTTGGAAGACCTACGAACATCTAACTCACAAGATTCCATTACAAGACCTTTACAATCTAACTCACAGATTCCATTACAAGACCTTTACGAACGATAACACTCTCACGAACTTCATCACAAGACCTTTGAACGATCTAACTCTCACGAACTCTACTACAAGACATTTACGAACACCCTAACAAGAGCCTCTATCCTAAATTCAGCCAAAACAAATAGTGCAGAAAAACCCCAAATACTTGATCACCCGATAAGAATAATGAAAACTATCATCATCATAATTTAAAGACGTGAATACGGGCTGTAATGTGCCGTGTAAAGTTATCGTCAGACATATCACCATTCTTGATCTTGTATCTTACTGAGGTGGGTTGCCTTGTATGGCTCTGTGTGTGTGTGTGTGTGTGTGTGTGTGTGTGTGTGTGTGTGTGTGTGTGTGTGTGTGTGTCAGGAATCATCTTAGTCACCCTGTGTTGCACCTTCTCTAGTGATGTCAAGTCTTTCTGGGGATAAGGTTTCCACGCCTGTATACAGTATGGGGACTCACGAGATACTATAACGATGAAGGAACATTTCCTTATCTTTGTATCTGTAGGCACGACTTACAGTGATTCCTAGCTCTCGAGTTGGTTTCGTCATTGTTTGCCCCACTTGTTGAGCTGTTTCACTGACTGGTTTACCACAAAGCCAAAGTATTTTCTTTATCAACACTATCGAAGAAGGTATTAAGAGACTCGGTGTTATTAGGGTCGTTATATCCAGGCAGAGTCTTACATTTTGTAATTTTAAAAAGCATTTGGTAGTCCATTTGAACAGCTCGTGAACATCTTTTTGCAAGGCTGCGACATCGCCTTGACATTCCCTTTCAATTATCTAAGTATCGTCTGCAAACATGACGATGTGGCTCTATATTTTCTTCTATATAGTTAATGTAGATCACAAACAGGGTGGGTCCCAGGATAGAGCCTTGTGGTACTCTACTGAGAACCTTTTTCCATTGAGAATGTACTCCATTTATTACCACTCCTTGTTGCCTGTCTTCGGAGCCAGTTGATAATTCACTTGACAGTCTTGCCTGTGATGCCATGTTCCTGGATCTGAGGCTAGTCGTGCATGTTGGACTTTGTCAAACGCTTAGAAAATCCATGTACAGTACAATACACCCATGGTGAGCCTTGGTTCACAGGTGTGTCACCGTTTCAAGGAAAGTAAGTAAGTTTGTCAGGCGTTGAGAAGACTGTTCGGTCAGGTGTTGGGTGATGGCGTCCTTCAGAATTTTTTAAGAGTTTGCATATATATGATATCAGGCTGATCGGCTTTAAAGTTTCTGTTACACCTTTGATGCCCCTTGTATCGTGGGGTGACATTGGCCGTTTTCAATTCCTAGAACTTTCCTTGATCCAGAAATCCTGAATAAGAGTCTTAGTGTATTGTAAATCCCGTTCGTCATCTCTTTATCACATTGGTATGTAGTTCGTCCTCCAAGGCTTTGAATTTTCACGCTAGCTATTTTTTTTTGAGGGGTTGATATTGTCTGTAATGCAGGCTATCTCTCTCCAGCTCATTACAGCCCCTGAGCTATACATTATCCGTGGTACTGCCCAGTTGATCATCGTCTTTTGTTGAATATATCAACATACCCAGAAGTGAATGTTAAAATATATAGCTAAAAACACATGACAAAATAAGTAAATGAAAATTAGAAAAGTAAGTAAACTGAAAATTAACCAACTTCCTTCACCTTAAGGATCACCTAACCTAACCTACAGTACAGTAACCTAACCTAACCTAACCTACCTAACCTAACCTAACGTACAGTACAGTAACCTAACCTAACCTAACCTAATCCGCCTCAGGTAGTGTTAGGGTGTTTAATCATCAAGTGAAATAAACTGGAGAGGATTAATCTTCAGGTGTTCTCATTATTACTGAAATTTATAATTATTCTTGTCTCGTCATAATATTCTGCACAAGACTCAGAACCAGTTTTCCTGTTCACCAGTAAACGTTATGATCTTGTCTTCAGTGTTGATAATGTCTTAGATTATTCTGATCATATGACGGCTGTAAGGTCTTAGCACTCAGTAACTCGAGTTTTTTTTCCATACAATACTCATTCCTGTCCACCAGTAGGGCCTTGACCCGTTACCATCTCTGACTGGTATTTGACCTTATAACGTGATACGCACACACCAGCGGGAGACTATCATCCGTATAAAGGCATTAGGACAGAAATTACAAGTTAAATATTTACAGAGTGGTCAATGTTTTCAGAAGTGTTTACAGAGTGAGTCAGTGTTTTCAGAAGTGTTTGGGCAATTAGTGTTTTCAGAAGTGTTTACAGAGTGAGTCAGTGTTTTCAGAAGTGTTTACAGAGTGAGTCAATGCTTTCAAGTGTTTACAGAATGAGTCAGTGTTTTCAGAAGTGTTTACAAGTGAGTCAGTGTTTTCAGAAGAGTTTACAGAGTGATTCAGTGTTCAGAAGTGTTTACAAGTGAGTCAATGTTTTCAGAGTGTTTAAGAGTGAGTCAGTGTTTTTCAGAAGTGTTTACAGAGTGAGTTAGTGTTTTCAGAAGTGTTTACAGAGTGAGTCAGTGTTCTTAGAAGTGTTTACAGAGTGAGTCAGTGTTTCAGAAGTGTTTATAGAGTGATTCGTGTTTTCAGAAGTGTTTACAGAGTGATTCAGTGTTTCAGAAGTGTTTACAGACTGAGTCAGTGTTTTCAGAAGTGTTTACAGAGTAGTCAGTGTTTTCAGAAGTGTTTACAGAGTGATTCAGTGTTTCCAGAAGTGTTTACAGAGTGAGTCAGTGTTTTCAAGTGTTTACAGAGGTGAGTCAGTGTTTCCAGAAGTGTTTACAAGTGAGTCAGTGTTTTCAAAGTGTTTACAAGTGATTCAGTGTTTCAGAAGTGTTTAAGAGTGAGTCAGTGTTTTCAGAAGTGTTTATAGTGATTCAGTGTTTCAAGTGTTTACAAGTGAGTCAGTGTTTCCAGAAGTGTTTACAGAGTGAGTCAGTGTTTTCAGAAGTGTTTACAGAGTGAGTCAGTGTTTTCAGAAGTGTTTACAGAGTGAGTCAGTGTTTTCAGAAGTGTTTACAAGTGATTCAGTGTTTTCAGAAGTGTTTAGAGTGAGTCAGTGTTTCCGAGTGTTACAGAGTGAGTCAGTGTTTTCAGAAGTGTTTACAGAGTGAGTCAGTGTTTTCAGAAGTGTTTACAGAGTGATTCAGTGTTTTCAGAAGTGTTTACAGAGTGATTCAGTGTTTTCAGTAGTGTTTACAGAGTGATTCAGTGTTTACAAGTTCCTAGATATTGTTTGATATGTCGCGATTTTGGTTTATATTCCACGTATTCTTCTACATAATAAAGTCCAGGTTAGATTAGGTTAGATTAGATTAGGTTAGGTTAGGTTGAGGTTAGGTTAGGTTAGTGATAGGTTAGGTTAGTGTTAGGTTAGGTTAGGTTAGTCTAGGGTAGGTTAGTGTTAGGTTAGTGTTAGGTGGGTTAGTGTTAGGTTGGTGTTAGGTTAGGTTAGGGTAGGTTGGTGTTAGGTTAGTGTTAGGTTAGTGTTAGGTTGGGTTAGTGTTAGGTTAGTGTTAGGTTGGTGTTAGGTTAGGGTTAGTGTTAGGTTAGTGTTAGGTTAGTGTTAGGTTAGTGTTAGGTTAGGTTAGTGTTAGGTTAGTGTTGGGTTAGTGTTAGGTTAGTGTTAGGTTGGTGTTGGTTGGTGTTAGGTTGGTTTAGGTTAGGTTGGTGTTGGGTTGGTGTTGGGTTGAGTGTTAGGTTGGTTTAGGTTAGGTTGAGTGTTAGGTTAGTGTTAGGTTGGTGTTAGGTTGGGTTACAAGAAATTCCATTTTTTAGGATTTCGTGAATTCTCTACTAACATACATATCTGCGTCTTTTTTACGATTTAATATATTACATGTGTGTGTGTGTGTGTGTGTGGGTGTGTGTGTGGGTGTGTGTGTGTGTGTGTGTGTGTGTGTGTGTGGGTGTGTGTGTGGGTGTGTGTGTGTGTGTGTGTGTGTGTGTGTGTGTGTGTGTGTGTGTGTGTGTGTGTGTGTGTGTGTGTGTGTGTGTGTGTGTGTGTGGGGACGCCCTCCCTCATGTCAGCACCACACCCGACACCATACAATGTCCATTATACCGTTCTCTCTCTCTCTCTCTCTCTCTCTCTCTTTCTCTCTCTCTCTCTCTCTCTCTCTCTCTCTCCTCTCTCTCTCTCTCTTAGGTGTTTTATCTTTTTTTGTCATTTCTCTCAGGCGATTTACTTTTTATTGCTATCTCATATCTCTCTTTATCAACACCTGACCACTCACCATCATCTCTCTCTATCTACACCTGACCACTCACCATCATCTCTCTCTCTCTCTATCTGCACCTGACCACTCAGGCACCTCTCTCTCTCTATCTGCCTGACCACTCACCATCATCTCTCTTTGTCTACACCTGACCACTCACCATCATCTTTGTCTTCACCTGACCACTCACCACATCTCTCTTTGTATCTACACTGACCCCACCATCTCTCCTTTATCTTCACCTGACACTCACCATCATCTCTTATCTACACGCCACTCTCATCTCTCCTTCTTCACCTGACCACCCCATCATCTCTTTTCTACACTGACCACTCCATTCTCCTTTCACCTGACCACTCACCATCATCTCTCTCTTTATCTAACTGACCACTCACCATCATCTCTCTTTATCTTCACCTGACCATTCACATCATCTCTTATCTACACCACCACTCACCATCATCTCTTTAGCCACCTGACCTCACATCTCTCTTTTATCTACACCACCATCATCTCTCTTTATCTACACCTGACCACTCACCATCATCTCTCTCTTTTCTACACCTGATCTCACATCATCTTATCACACCTGACCACTCACCATCATCTCTTATCTACACCTGACCACTCACCATCATCTCTCTCTCTTTCATCTACACCTGACCACTCACCATCATCTCTCTTTTATCTTCACACCTGACCACTCACCATCATCTCTCCCTTTATCTTCAATCCTGACCACCACGATCATCTCTTTATCTACACCTGACCACCATCATCTCTCTTTATCTACACCTGACCCCAATCATCTGTCTCTTTATCTCCTGACCACCACCCATCTCTTTCCACCTGACCACCACCATCATCTCTTTTATCTACACCTGAACACTCACCATCATCTCTCTTTTATCTACACCTGACCACTCACCATCATCTCTCTCGTTATCTTATCTACACCTGACCACTCACCACCTCTTTATCTTCACCTGACCACCACCATCATCTCTCTTTATCTACACCTGAATTACTCACCATCATCTCTTTATTCACACCTGACCACTCACCATCATCTCTTTACTTCACCTGACCACCTTTCACACTCATCATCTCTCTTTATTCAATTCTGACCACCACCATCATCTCTTTTATCATCTTCACCTGACCACTCACCATCATCTCTCTCTCATCATCTACACCTGGACCACCACCATCATCATCTCCCCTTTTATCTACAATCTTCCGACCACACCACCATCATCTCTCTCTCTCTATCTACACCTGACCACTCACCATCATCTCTCTCTATCTACACCTGACCACTCACCATCTTTTATCTACACCTGACCACTCACCATCATCTCTAGCATCTACACCTGAATTACCCACATCATCCTCCTTTATCTTCACCTGACCACTCACCATCATCTCTCTCTTTTATCTACACCTGGACCACTCACCATCATCTCCCTTTATCTTCACCTGACCACTCACCATCATCTCTTTATCTACACCTGACCACCACCATCATCTCTCCCTTTATCTACACCTGACCACCACCCAACACCATCTCCGTCTCTTTATCTACACCTGACCACCACCACCATCATCTCCCCTTATCTACACCTGACCACCACCATCATCTCTTTATCTACACCCCTGACCACTCACCATCATCTCTCTTTATCTACACCTGACCACTCACCATCATCTCTTGCTATCTACACCTGACCACTCACCATCATTCTCCCTCTTTATCTATACCTGACCACCACTCATCATCTCTCTCGTTATCTAATCTGGACCACTCACCATCATCTCTCTTTATCTACACCTGACCAATCACCATCATCTCTCTCTTTTATCTATATACACCTGACCACCACTCATCATCTCTTTTATCTCTTCACCTGACCACTCACCATCATCTCTCTTTATCTGCCTGACCACCACCACATCATCTCTCTCTTTATCTACACATGACCACTCACCATCATCTCTCTCTTTATCTACACCTGACCACTCACCATCATCTCTCTTTGACCACCTGCCCACCACCATCATCTCTCTTTATCTACACACATGACCTCACTCACCATCATCTCTCTTTATCTACACCTGACCACTCACC
>NW_024747002.1:0-7616 GCF_018991925.1 Homarus americanus
GTGTGGTGGTGGTTATGGTGGTAGTTAAGGTGTGTGGTGGTCGTGATGGTGGTAGATAAGGTGTGTGGTGGTGGTGAGGGTGGTAGCTAAGGTGTGTGTGGTGGTGGTGATGGTGGTAGTTAAGGTGTGTGGTGCTGGTAATGGTTGTAGTTTAGGTGTGTGATAGTAGTGGTGATGGTGGTAGTTAAGGTCTGTGATAGTAGTGGTGATGGTGGTAGTTTAGGTCTGTGATAGTGGTGGTGATGGTGGTAGTTAAGGTCTGTGATAGTGGTGGTGATTGTGGTACTTGATAGGGTGTGATAGTGGTGGTGATGGTGGTAGTTAAGGTGTGATAGTGGTGGTGATGGCAGTTAAGTGGATAGTGGTGGTGATGGTGTTAAGGTGTGATAGGTGGTGATGGTGGTAGTTAGGTCTGTGATGTGGTGGTGAGTGGGTGTGTATGGTGGTAGTTAAGGTCTGTGATAGTAGTGGTGATGGTGGTAGTTAAGGTCTGTGATAGTGGTGGTGATGGTGGTAGTTAAGGTGTGTTATAGTGGTGGTGATGGTGGTAGTTAAGGTGTGTGATAGTGGTGGTGATGGTGGTAGTTAAGGTGTGTGATAGTGGTGGTGATGGTGGTAGTTAAGGTCTGTGATAGTGGTGGTGATGGTGGTAGTTAAGGTCTGTGATAGTAGTGGTGATGGTGGTAGTTTAGGTCTGTGATAGTGGTGGTGATGGTGGTAGTTAAGGTGTGCGATGGTGGTGGTAGGGATGATGGTGGTAGCTGTGTGATGATGGTAGTGGTGATGGTGGAAGTTATGGTGTGTTGTGATGGTGTTAGTTGAGGTTACTTAAAAGTGGAAAAGAGAAAGAAAAGAAAAAGGACTGAAATGAGAACTGAAGGGTATAGAAAAATGGGGAGACTATGAATAAGGGAAAGGGAGGGGAGAAAGAACTCACATCATGGGGGAGATTAATGGGGGTTAGGTAATCACCCCCTAAAAAGTTGTTTAGGACGAGATAATGAAGGATTTATACCTGCCTCTCCCCCAGTAACACTCAAGCCACACCCTCTCCCCCAGTAACACTCAAGCCACACCCTCTCCCCTAGCAACACTCAAGCCACACCCCCTACCCCAGTAACACTCAAGCCACAGGAAGTCGACTCCCCCCCTCGCCAGTGATGTGGATAAGGTACTCACTCCAACAAATCAGTTGATAATGGCCAAGGTTCCACAAGGTTTAATTTACCTTTAGGTAATGGCCAGCCTTTCCTTGAGACTTATGGACTGTGCAGTTTGTATCTTGTTTCTTGATATAATTTTCAATCATTAATAGAACTTCATTGAACTGAACGCGGGATAATAAAATAGTGTCTAAATTTTTCTTCATCATCTGAAAGCTCCTGAACAAGATGATGGTATGCGCCCATTTGGTCTTCACATTTGTTTCATGTACCCAGTTCTTTTGTCTTTTCTAAGAGATTGCTAGAGTGAGCAATAATAGTTCCTCCTCTTCCTCCTCCTCTTCCTCATAAGACCACCATGGATGCAACGATACAACTGAGTGCCACTCGAAATGCATCCAGTGTGAAAAGTCACATAATAAGCATCGCGAGCGTATGTCCTCAGCGTGCGTAAGGCGCCCACTGATGTCAAATATGTGTGTCAAACATGGTGTTTGATCATACAATTTGAGAGTGTGTGGGCAAGTTTGAAGGTATGACTAACATGTTTGAGGAAGATTAAACAAGTTTGATATTTTCTCGTCCAACATGACGTTTGTCAAACAAGTTGGATAGCGTGTGGGAATGTATGATCAAACATGCTCAGTCGAGTAGCAGTAGCCTTAGCGAGCACACGGGACGGGAGTCCCAGCAGTTATGGAGAGAGTTTATTGAATTTTATAAGCAGTTTCCATCAAATAAAAGCTGAAGATTACAAGAACACATCTCTTAAACAAGAATGTTATGGGAAATTAATGGAAAAAATGAAAGAAATCGTCCTGACTGCGATCATGTCACAGTGACTAAGAAAATTAATTCCTTCCGCACCAGCTACAGGAGGGAATTAAAGAAAGTTCTACGTAGTGAAAAGTCTGGCGCAGGCACCGACGACATCTGCCAACCGTCTCTATGGTTTTACAATGATCTACATTTCCTGCGAGATCAAGAAATCCAGGAAGAAGGAGTGTCTATCATGGACAGCGATGAAGAGGAAAATGGAAATGAAAAATCAATGGATAAGTTTGTAAGTTTATATACTAATTGTATTAATGCACACCTTATTCCAGTACAATTTGCAATGTGGCTCTATATTAGAACATTTAATATTAGTCCTGCAACTTAATTATATCCCTGAATTCTAGTTTCCTGCCAGGGCACTGACCCGGCATTAGTGAAATAGTTACAGTATGTATCCCTTGTTTCCTTCGCTGATGCAGGTTCATTTCGTACATTTGTTGGTGCTAACGGAATAGGCTGTCTACTGTCAGACCTCCAACTTCCTTCACTAATCTGCCAAGTATTTGCTTCCTCTATGTCAATTGCATCTTCTAAATATAGGGCAACATTTCTTCGACGTAAATAATTTTGCAGTTGACAACATGCCAAGACTGTTGTTGACACTTTTGCTGGACAGAGGTTGATAGCACTCAGGAGAATCCGAAACCTAGATGCCAATATTCCGAAGGCGTTTTCCACAATACGACGGGCTTGTGATATCCTGTAATTGTAAGTGTCCTGTTCTTTGCAAAGATTTCGAGGAGCATAAGGCTTCATTAAATTGTCCATCAAAGGATATGCATCATCCCCTACGAAAATATATGGCACAACATCACGCCAGGTAGAGTACTTGGTTCAGAGATATGCAGTGTTTTTTCCTTGAGCTGTTTACAGAATTTTGTGTTTGCGAAAACGCCTCCGCCTGATACCGAGGCTAAAAGAAATGAACCCTTACAGTTAGGATGCAATTATCTGAGTCGAAGTTGAGCAGCAGCAAATTTATGCTAGAAAGACAACAAACGACTTTCGAAGGTCGTCAGTATTGCCACACAGGCACTGGCAGGCAAAATAAGTGAAACTGGGAAACAAGAAGTCTATCAATCTTTCCAGGCACACAATTTGGATAGTTCGTCGAACACCTGTGCTTATTGCCAGAGAAAATATATGGACACTCTATTATTTGTATAAAACATCATGGTTTCTGGAGCCAAAAATCAAAAAATTTATTTGAGCCAATGATCTCTCTGGGCCATAGATATAATGACCTTTTCTATGATACTGTATTTCTTAAAGAATACATTCATGGATTTTTCTTTTTTTAATGGGTAACAATAACAAAAGATAAGTTATGTTAAATTTATGCAATTAATTTTCAGCACTTACTGTACTAAAATATACTGCATCATACTACGGAACCACACATACAAAAATTAGTTTTTTATTTCTGTGACTGGCAAGTAAAAGAATTACATTTGTTTACTATTTGTTCGCGATAATTCCATTTTTTTAAATACGAGGGGGTTACCCGTATGAAGATATAATTGTATAATTCAAATAGTGTTTCCTTCACAAAGCTATTACCAGTACAGCACTGGTTTGAACTCCTAAAATAACAAATAAATATCAAGTTTGGTTAATGTATATGTGTATTCCTACCCGTATGTTGTTTTTGAGCACCGTTGTTACGGCACTACATGTTTCCATTATGATGCAACCAAGTATCTGAGCAGAAATGGCAGTTGTAAACTTTAAAGTCTTGCAGACCACCTCCACTGTTGGGGAAACTGTAGTGTACCAGAGAGTCTTTGACTTGGTTGGTATGGCATCTCAACATGCGTTCCCTTTTATGTATATCTTCACTTTCGCCAACAGTTCAACGAAAAGTTTCATTATCATTCTCAAAAAGTTCTTATAATCCCTTAAAACGGGCGTCGCAGAGAACTTGGATCATTTTCTGTGCCATTCTTCATCCATAATTTCTTTAAATTTTTTTGAAGTTTCTACCCAAGAGCAAGTATAGGACAACAGTCCGCTCTCTTACTCATGCTGTCACCAGTGTTGAGGCGGCGCGATGAGACACCAAACTGCAGTTTGATCATTGTAGTTAGAAGTGTGTCAGACAAGCTTGATGCATGATCAGACATTCGATAGTGTGTGGCCTTAAGACGTCGAACCCGAGTGGTGGCAGATTTTTCTATAGGATTTAGTTATCGTACTTGAGCGTATTAAAGTTATTTTTTTTGAGGAGAGCTTCTTTTGTTTTATCACCATAAATATATCCAGACAGATAAGAACTGACATCTGAAGATAATCTACAACAGTAACAAGTAAACAAAGCCAAACGACTTTGGACATGAAAAATGACCAGCAGTGACTCTGTCTCTGTCTCTCTGTCTCTGTCTCTGCCCTCTCTGCCCCCTTTTTTTTTTTATTACATGGTATTTGGACGGGGTTATTGGTGGCCCAGTACTGAAGATGATGGCGGAGTTCAGCAGACGTCGTCGCACATCTCTCTTAGATATTACCTCTTTATCTCTATTGAGGCTGCACCAGTCATGCTTCTTCGCCTTCTTCGTCGTCTGGCTGTACGGGTCAGCCCGCAGCCCATGATGTGAACGTTGTATGGTGAAATGGAGTCGTCAATACCAATTATGTTACCCGGGTGTATATCCACGTGGGCGTAACCACCGGCGTGGAACTTTTAGTGCTTTGGTGAATGCACTGCAGGCCTTTTGGCATTCTTTTTTGTGTGTGAAGTTAAAAAAATGTTCCAAAAGTTAGGCTGTGTTAGTATTCCATGACCAGGCCTTTGGGGGTTCTTCAATACTGTTACCTGATACAGGACGGGAGCACCGTCAGCTCCGTTCAATTCATATGAGAGCCAAGCGGCTTCGGATAAGGGGATTGGTCCCTCATGAGGCTCCTTGAGAACTGCAACTATTGTTTGCCGTAGACACTTCCAAGTTTACTAGACGGGCTGTACTCAAACACTCCTACCCCCAAGTTCTCAACTACAGGATTTTTACAGGGAGATTCGAGGAAAAGGATAATTCAGGTAATCGGCAGGTTGCTGCGGCAGCTGGAGCTGCTCATGAAGGAGTCACACCGAATTCCCAAAGTTCATTTTTCACAATTCTTGGCTTTCGACCAACGACATCAACTTATTTTGACCATAGAAACAAAAATACAACAATGTAATGAGGTTGGAACATTGTTAGATAACCGTGCCACACTCCAAAGCAGCAGTTGTAATATAGTGAAGTGATGTGGTGGTGGGTGGTATTTTGCGTGATGATAGTAGTGACATGTGAGATGGTGGTGGTTAAGGTGTGTAATGTAGAAAGTGAAAAAGCATGTAATGCAGAAGAACGTGCAGTGGCAGAAGCTAAGCCGTGGTGGTGGGTGCAGTTAAGGTAAAAAAATGTATTGCAGTTGGTTGTGTTATGTACAGAGTGTTGTTGTTATGGTTGTAGCTCAGGTGTGTGATGGCAGAAGTTAACATATGTGATGGTGGTAGTTAAAGTGTGGTGCTGGTGGTAGTTGCTGCGTGTGGTGGTGGTGGTGGTGATGGTAGAAATATGTGTGTGGTGTGGCAGGGTGGTAATTTACGTGCGGGTGGTAGTGACGATGGTAGTTAAGGTGTGTGTGGTGGTGATGGTGGTATTAAGGTGTGGTGGCAGGTGATGGTGATAGTGAAGGGTGTGGTGGTAGGATGGTAGTGAAGGTGATAGTGGTGAAGATAGTTGCTGCGTGTGATGGTGGTGGGGATGGTAGCAGGTTAAGGTGGTGGTGGTGATGGTGGTGTTGGCGTGCTGATAGTGTGGTGATGGTGATATTACGGTGTGGCAGTGATGATGGTAGTTGGCTGCGTGGTGATGGTGAGTGAAGGTGGATAACGGTGGTGATAGTTGCTGCGTGGTGGTAGTGATGATGGTAGCTATGGTGTGGCAGGTGATGGTGGCAGTGAATGTGTGTGATAGTGGTGGTGATAGCTGGCGTGGTGGTAGTGACAGACAGAAGAAGGTGTGGTGGTGGTGATGGTAGGTAGTGAAGGTGTGATAGTGGTGGTGATAGTTAAGATGGGCACAGGTGATGATGGTAGCTAAGGTGTGTGGTGGTGGGTGATGGTAGGCTGTGTGATAGTGGTGGTGATAGCTAAGGTGTGTGTGGTAGTGATGATGGTAGTTAAGGTGTGTGGTGGTGGTGATGGTGGTAGTGAAGGTGTACAGTGGTGGTGATGGTAGAAAGAAGGTGTGTGATAGTGGTGGTGGTAGTGAAGGTGTGTGATAGTGATGATGGTAGTTAAGGTGTGTGGTGGTAGTGATGATGGTAGAAGTTGAAGGTGTGTGGTGGTGGTGATGGTGGTAGTGAAGGTGTGATAGTGGTAAGGATAGTTATGTGTGGTAAGAGATGACAGTTGGCGTGGTGGCAGTGATGGCAGTGAAGGTGTGTGATAGTGGCAGGATAGCTGATGATGTGTGGTATGGGTGATGATGGTAGTTGAAGGTGTGTGGTGGTGGTGATGGTGGTAGTGAAGGTGCATAGTGGTGGTGATAGTTAAGGTGTGGTAGAAAGATGATGGTAGTTAAGGTGTGTGTGGTGTGGTGATGGTGCAGAAAGGGAAGGTGTGTCATAGTGGTGGTGATGGTGGTAGTGAAGGTGTGATAGTGGTGGTGGTGAAGGTGTGATAAGTGATGATGGTAGTTAAGGTGTGTGGTGGCAGGATGATGGTAGTTGCTGCGCGTGGTGTGGTGGTGATGGCGGGGGTGAAGGTGTGATAGTGGTGGCGGATAGGCCAGATGTGGTGGTGATGATGCAGAAAGTTAAGGTGCGTGGTACAGTGATGATGGTGAAGCTGTTGATTGGTGGCATGATGGTGACAGTGAAGGTGTGTGGTGATGGTGGTAGTGATGATAAAGGAAGGGTGTGGTGGCGGGTGACGGGTAGGTTAAGGCATGTGGTGGTAGTGATGACAAGAAGTGGTAGAGTGGATTGATGGTAGGTTTACGCGTGTGATAGCAGGGTGATAGTTACATGTGGTGGCAGTGATGATATGGAAAGTTAAGGTGTGTGGTGGCAGGATGATGGCAGTTGCTTGAATGGTGGCGGTGTGATGGTGGCTGTGAAGGCGTGGTAGAAAGTGATGATGATAGTTAAGGTGTGGTGGTGGTGATGGTGGTGGTGAAGGCATGTGGTGGCAGGATGATGGTAGTTAAGGTGTGGTGGTGGTGATGGTAGTTAAGGCTATGTGGCAGTGATGATGGCAGTTACGGTGTGATGGTGGTGATGGTGGCAGTGAAGGCGTGTGATAACGGTGATAGTTAAGGTGGTGGTAGTGATGACGAGAAGCATGCGTGGTGGCGGTGATGGCAGGAAGGTGCGGACAGTGGTGGGTGATAGTTACGTGGTGGCAGTGACGGCGGTAAAGTGAAGGTATAGGTGTAGGGAGAGATATGTGTGTGATGGTGGTGGGGATGGTAGTAGTTAAGGTGTGTGGTGGTGGTGGAGGTAGTTAAGGTATGATAGTGGTGGTGATGGGTGATACATGTGTGGGTAGTGATGATGGTAGTTAAGGTGTGTGGTGATGGTGGTAAGAAGGTGTGTGATAATGGTGGTGATAGTTAAGGTGTGTGGTGG
>NW_024747003.1:0-16075 GCF_018991925.1 Homarus americanus
GTCGTCTCCACCCCCCTCACAGCTCGAGGCGGGACGCTCTCGCCCGCCTGGCACACACACATACATGTACTAACACATTGACATCGGCGATTGCCTTATATATATTTTATATATATAATCTACTTATCTGTGTATTTAATTAATTTTTGTCTGAGATCTTGTTGATACGACGGGCTGACCGGTCAACACTGATTTAGACACAGTACACAGATGAAGTAGTTATGTCTCGTGCCTTACGTAGCCGTGGAACCAGCGCCCGGATGAGTCAGTCGGATGATAGCTCCACAGAGATGGATGACCAGGCTGACCATGACGCTCCAGCTCCCACAACATCGCGCAGCCCTTCACCTCGATATTCAGCGTTGTCTCCAGAGATAATTGCTTTAATGAAGTTTATGAGAGATGAAAGGCGCGAGGATGAAGCTAGCAGACGTGTGGCGGATGAACACAGAAGGCAAGCAGAGGCAGACCGAGACCACCAACGGAGAGTAGAAGACAGTGCACGGTTTGAAGCTTTGATATCTCGCCTCACTGTTAACCAAGCCCCTGGCTCTAACACTGCCTCGGTACTGAATGGTTCAGATACCTCATCAATGCTCTCTTCACGCCCACCAGCCCCACCTAAAGCAGCTGTTCAAACACCGCCCATCTTGAAGCCTGATGTGAATTTCCAGACTTTTCGTGAATGGCGGCGACGGTGGACTGATTATTCTACAATGGTGGATCTCCAGAGTTTGTCACAGCCTAAACAACTCATCCAGCTGCGTATGTGCCTGTCCTTGGAAATTCAGCGTATCTTAGAACATACGTTGCAGGTACCTCCGACCTCTTCGTTGTCTGTAGAGGATGTACTGGACATTCTACAACGGCACATCAAAGGACAGCAGAATGAAGCTCTGCGCAGGAGGGAATTGTTTAGCTGCAGACAGATGGAGGGTGAGACTTTTGACGCCTTTTATGTACGTCTTAAGAGAGTCTCGGAAGAGGTAGATATATGTCTAGGCCACCACCAGCAGTGCGAGGAGACCCACTTGAAGCAGGTGATCCTGATGGGTGTTAAGGACGAGGAACTTGTCCAACGCCTCACCTCCCTCGACTCTTCCTCTTCTCTCAAGGATGTGTTGACGATATGTCGCTCCTATGAGGCTGCCAGGTGTGCCACCTCTGCCATCCGAGCTCCCCCTACAGCTGTACGCGCTGTGTCCCGGTACAAGAAGGACAAGAAGTCTGCTCCTACGCCTTCGCCCACCACGTCCACGCCCGGTTCATTTTGTAACAACTGTGGTAAGCAGCACAGAACACAGGTGTGTCCAGCTGCTCAGTCTACCTGCAACAGTTGTGACCGTAAGGGCCACTGGTCGCTCACAGTGCGGTGCCCAGCTAAGTACGTACAGTGCAATGTGTGCGGTCGTCTGGGCCACTATGACAAGTGTTGCCCTACCCACAAACCCAAGGGACAGCGTCGGCGGAAGCTTCAGCGCCCTTCTACCAGTAAGGGCCGCCCACAGTCTTCCAATCAGAGGCACGACGACCCTGGACAAAGCCCGACCCATATTAGGAGGGTGTACTCCTCACGTCCCATGACCAAAGTCCCCCAGCACGTCAGCGTCATCGTGGCCTACGGCAATGTGTCATCCTGTCTCGAGATGCTGCCCGACACCGGCGCTGAGGCTACGGTCATCGGTCCCCAGCATTTGCAATGCTTGGGGCTCTCTCCAAGCGATCTAGGACCGCCTCCCAAGGACCTCTGCGTCACGGCAGATGGTTCACAGATGGCCCCAGCCCTGGGTTCACTCTATGCACATGTCACCTTTGGCAACAGGTCGTGTCAGGCCTGGATTGACGTGCATAATGGTGTCCCGACTCCTTTGCTGTCCTACAGACATTGCCAAGAGTTGGCCATCATCTCCCAGGACTTCCCAACACCGATTCTGGAGGTAAAATACGCCAACAGGGTGCACGAAGGGAGCAGCAACTACCCTGCTGCCGCCCTACCCCTAGCTCTGGCCAGTGACACCTCTCCTTCGGTAGTTGTCCCTGCTGCTTCAAGTCTCCATCCCTTGGCTCGCCTCCACGACAGTCACTGTGGAGCCGAGGCCACCAAACGACGTGCACGACAGACTGTGTTCTGGCCCGGCATCAACTCCGACATCTCCAATGTTGTCCGTGCGTGTGAGCCCTGCCAAGTATTACAACCCAGCCAGCAGCAGGAACCCTTCATGAGTGACGACAACCCCACCCGCCCCTTTGAGTCTGTGTCAGCCGACTTTTTCTCTGTGTCAGGAAAGTCCTTCCTTGTTATCATCGACCGTCTCTCTGGTTGGCCGGTTGTCATCAAGTGCGGTAATGACACGACGTCTGCCGCCACCATCAGCAAGTTCCGCCACTACTTCCGTGACGTGGGCGTTCCTGTGCGCCTGCGAACCGACGGAGGGCCTCAGTTCACAAGCCGGGACTTTGCTGTGTTCCTCGACTGATGGGGAGTCCGGCATGTGTTGTCATCGCCCCATTACCCGCAGTCCAACGGCCACACTGAGGCTGCTGTCAAATCCCTGAAGCACCTCATCCTTAAGGTGGCCCTTTCTGGGAACATTGACTGCGAGGCCTTCGACCGGGTTCTTCTTGAACTCCGCAACACACCTAACTACACCGGACGCTCCCCTGCCCAGGTTTTGTATGGACGCCCCCTTCGTTCTTGTGTCCCTGCTCACCCTCAATCCTTCTCCAAGGAGTGGCAGGCCAAGACAGAGGATTGTGATCGCCGAGCCGCCGAACGTGTTCAGGACGTCGTCGCCCGCTACAACGACCACGCCCGTTCTCTCCCCAGGTTGAGTGTCGGCACCCAAGTCCGTGTTCAGGACCCGACCTCCCTACGTTGGGACAAAGTAGGCGTAGTCATGGGTCTCGGTAGGTCACGGGACTACCAGGTGCGGTTACCCAGTGGTCGTGTGTGGTGGAGGAACCGCCGTTTTCTCCGCCCAGTAACAATGCCTTCTGCTGACTCCGCCACCAGTGTTGAGTCCCATACCCTTCCCAGTGATCTAGTCCCTCGACGCTCAGAACGGATCCAAAAGAAAAGGTCCGCTCAAGACTTTGCTATGAGCGTATAGGGGGGAGGGAGGTGTATGTATATTCTGTATTATGTATGCTGTATTATATATTATGTATGTATATGATGTATGTGCTCCATTTATATATATTATTTATTCAGCCTAGCTAGCAGCGTGTGGCAATGTTATTACCATGTCCCACATGCTTAATTAATGTGCCTGGCGACGTATGGAAGCTGTTAATGTCTCACTTGCCATACGTCGTCTATAGAGCAGTTGACAAGCAGACAGGTTGAGGAGCGGTACTCCCCTTGTGTACATATCTCTTATCCAGTAAATAGAACCTACAAAATCTATACAGGTGTTTGTGTTCGCTCCTGTATATTGAACTTATTACCCAGAACACGAACAATTTAGCTTCCAGTAATTTGCCTACTATTGATGTTAAACTGATTGGGCGGTAGTTAGAGGATAGTGATCTATCCCCCTTCTTGAAAATCGGTATTACATTCGCTATCCTCCAGGATTCTGGTACTACACCTGTTTTAAGGACATGTTAAACAACTTTGCTAAGGGCATACTAAGCTCTTCCTTACATTCCTTTAATACTCTGGCAAATATCTCATCGGGACCAGGTGACTTATTAGGCTTTAGTTTGTCTATTTGCTTACTAACATCGCTACTAGTCACTACTATCTCACTTAATTTGTTTTCTTCACTATCTCTGAATAGAGTCGGTGCCTCGGGTATCATGTTTAAATTTTCGGTGGTGAAAACTGTTGAAAAATATTTATTCAAATTATTGCTCATTTCTCTGTCGTTATCAGTGAGCACGCCGGTGTCTGACCGTATTGGTCCAATCGTTTCTCGTGTTTTAGTTTGATACATCTGGTAGAATCCTTTGGGGTTTGTCTTCGCCCCCCTTGCTATCCTTACCTCATTATTCCTCTTTGCTTTCCTTATCTCGGTTTTAACCCTACTCGCCAATACCCTATAATAGTCCCGGAGGTGAATTTCGCCACGATTTATCCTTCTACCTATAGCCTTCCTTTGGCCAATGATATTCCTTAGATAATTATTAATCCATTTAGGGTCATTGTTGTCTGATCTGAGTTTTTTGTATGGTATGTTCTGCCTTTGTGCATTAAGTAACTCACTATTTAAATTGTCGTGGAACTCGGCAATCTCAGATCTCGTTATCAGGTCTGTGTCATCTGACAGGTTCACGGTCAAGCCCGACACCCCCTCTCTCAGCTGCCTCTTTAAACTGTCAAAGTTCGCCCTTCTGAAATCTGTTACTTTAGTGGAATTTTCCTTACGTCTGCCCTGAAAGTCTAACTGGAATCTAATTTCTTTGTGATCGCTGTTTGCAAATTCGTTCCCTACCTCGACCCTGCTAATGAGGTTTTCTCTGTTTGACAGAACTAAATCGAGTATATTATTGCCCCGTGTGGGTTCAGTTATATGTTGACTTAGAAAACAGTCCTGGATAGTCTCGAGGAAATCTTCTGATTCTGAGTTACCTGTAAGGTCAGTCCAATCTATTTGGCCAAGGTTAAAGTCGCCTACTATACAGACTTTGTTGTGTATGGCAGCCCTGCGCATTTCATCCCAGATAAGTCGCTCTTTGACTCTATCAAGATTGGGAGGTCTATATATTACTCTTGTGATTAATTTTTCTCTACGGTCGATTAATTCTATCCAAATTGTTTCTGTATTCCGGTCAGTTTTTATTTCCTTATTTATTTCACACTTCAGATTATCCCTAACATAGATTGCTACTCCGCCTCCTTTCCTGGTCTGCCTATCGGTATGGAACAGTTTGTAACCCGCAATTTGGTATTCGACTGGTAACTCACGTGTGTCTAGGTTGATCCATGTTTCAGTGAATGCAATTATATCGATTTTTTCGGTACATACCAAGGCCCTAATATCATCCATTTTGTTTCTCATACTTCTACTGTTTGCGTAGTATACATTTAAGTTAGTCGTGTTCTGAGTCCTCCCCTTACCGCGTTTAGTTTTAAACTCCCTGTCTAATTCAGTTTTGTCATCATTCCTAACACTATTTCCCTGTAATCTTTCACTTTGTTTACCCGCTCCCACTGCAGTCTCCTCCACCCCCGTGCTCATATGTTCTCCTAGCAGTTTAAAGACTTCGATATCTTTTGAACTGCCCCCTCTAGAGCCTCAGCCAGGGTTGCTACTCCATCCCTAGACAGGTGCACCCCATCCCTAGCATAAAGGTCCCTTCTGCCATAGAAGTTGTCCCAGTTGTCAATGAATGGGACTGATATTGACTTGCAATATCTGTCAAGACGGTCGTTGACACCAACCGCCCTTGACAACCACTCACTGCCAACTCTCCTTCTAGACATTCCTCTGTCCGGTGTGTCGGGAATCCAATTAGACATAGCGGGGGTGATAACACTACCACTCCGTTTTTCTAGGTCCAGTAAAGCGTTTTTGGCGGATTTCTACATAGTTAAGGCATTTTCTTTGCCAGCGGACGGGTTACTTGGTCTGACCACTCTAAGGCAGAACAACATTAACGTTCAGCCACGAGATCAAACAATCACGCATAATTGTAAAACATATCACGCAATGCAAACTTCACATCCATTGCTTACTTCGGGTGTTCGTGTAATAACTGCCTCGACAGGCGCGGGGGAGTCTTTGGCACAGCAGCAATTAGTTATGGAGTCACCCTCTGAAACTCCACCTAGTAGCTCAAAGGACATTTCGGATGAAAGCGGCCAGAACTGGACTCTAACGCCTGCTGTGTTAACTGGTGTACAACGGTTACATAGCCAGGAACTAACTAGAGTCACAGTACGTTTGCCAAATGTGAGTGAAGGAACAGATGTTGTGTGTCTGAGTGAAAGCTCACGAGTGAAAGGTTTGTCACTTGAGTCTACCTTAAGCACTGTTAGAATAGGTAGTAGTCTCACAGATGTCCTCGTTCTCAATAGAACTGGGGGACCCATAACCTTAAGAAAGGGATGTTGTTTAGGTAATTTCCTTGTTTATGACAAAGCGGTTGTCGAAGAGCCATTAGAATTACCAATAGGTAGTGTAACACAGGGTAAATCGGACGAAAAATCACATATTGTAAATAATGTAGCGTTAATAGCGCCACACGTGAAAGTAGTCGATCATCCTCGAGGCAAAAGTGATCTTTTAGAATTACTCGCCGAGTTCAAGGAAATCATAGCATTACCTGGAGAACCCCTAGGTAAAACAACGTTGACAAATCATCATATTCCACTCAAACCGGAAGCTAACCCAATCTACATCCCAGCATATAGGCTACCCCACAGCAGAAGAGCGGTAGTCCAGCAAATAGTACAAGACATGGTGGACCAAAAGGTGATCCAACCTTCCTCATCACCATGGAACTCACCTTTATTTTTAGTTCCCAAGAAAGATGGAGGATGGAGACCAGTCATAGATTTTCGACGAGTCAATCAGGTAACTGTACCAGACAGGTTCCCAATGCCTGTCTTAACTGACTTACTACAGTCACTGGGAAAAGACAACGCAGTCTTCAGCAGCTTAGATTTACTTAGCGGGTACTGGCAAATTCCCTTACATGAGGATTCCCGCGAAATAACTGCATTCAGCACACCAATGGGACACTTCGAGTTCTTAAGAATGCATTTGGTCTAAGAAATGCGCCGCTAACATTCCAAAGAATGATAAACACCTTGTTTGCTGGACTGATAGGTAACACAGTCTATGCCTATCTAGATGATCTTATCATAGTACGCAAAGATTTACAAAGTCATCTAAAGAAGCTACGAGGAGTTTTCACAAAGCTACATCTAGCTGGATTGAAAGTGAAACTTTCCAAATGTGAATTTCTCAAATCCAGAATCCAATTTCTTGGTCACGTAGTGGATGGCAATGGTATACACACAATAGATTGCAAGGCAAAGGCGGTGAAACAATTCCCTTGTCCCAAGAATGTAGATCATCTTCGTAGTTTCCTTGGATTATCAAGATACTACCGTTCTTTCATTGCAGTTTATGCCAAGTTAGCATCACCACTCACAAAACTCCTCAAAAAAGAATGTGGAGTTTACAAGGAACAAGAGGACAGTTTTAATGCCCTCAGTGTTCGCCTTTCCAGACTGCACAAAACCATTTACCATGTGTACTGATGCCTCGGGTCTAGGTTTAGGGGCGGTGCTCATGCAAACTGATTATCTTGGAAAATGGCGGGTAGTAGCATACGCCAGTCGCACCCTAAACGATGCAGAAACACGTTATTCACCTTCGCATTTAGAAGCATTTTCGGGATGTCATTTTGGGATATCCGATCACAGTCCACACAGATCATGTAGCCGTGACAGAGCTATTTAATGGGAAGAATTTATCAGGGCGTTTAGCGCGCTGGTACCTAACCATACAGGAGTTCGCACCCAACTTCAAATGTTGGCGGCCCGTTAGGGGAGCAGAACAGTCCTAGGATCCATTATGGTCCAAGGTTATATATGCCTTAGAATCGGGAAATGAGGTAAATTTGCCCAGGTTACCTCTACCTCTCTCACAGTTTGAGCTGCGGCATGACATATTATATTGCTCAGTGAAAACACAACAAGAGTCAATCTCTCAAATTGTTATTCCTACATCATTAAAGGAAAACGTTCTTACCCTCTTTCATGATGCACCCCAAGCTGGGAATCCAGGGAGAGATAGATGTCTAACAAAAATTAGACAAAAATATTATTGGAAATCTATGAGGATCGACATCGAGCATCACATTGCTAAATGTTTATCTTGTACAAAACACAAGGGAACAACGATTGATCCCGCTCCAATCTTAGAATACCCGACGCCAGAACGTCCATGGGATACAGTTGCGATTGATTTATTGCAACTACCAAAAGTGCCTACAGTGATACTCTTGGTTAACGGGGCAGAAGTTAAGAATCGACTCTTAGCTGCTATATGTCAACAATATGACATTAGGCAAACTTTCACAACCGCCTATCATCCATCATCAAATGGGTTGGTCGAGCGTGAGAATAAAAAAAATCTTGAGATTCTCAGACATGTGGTGAATCCAATGCATAGTTCGTGGGAGGACTGGCTTCCACAGGTTTCAGCATCCACCAATGGATCTATAAATCGCTTTACAGGCAAATCGCGCTATACTACGCAATTTGCGGTACCGATAAACAATTACGTATTACGATCTACTAGCATCAATGTTTTCACGAGCATCCATGGAAAAGTACGAAAACACTTAGCAGCCTCACGTGCTGATATGATCTGCAAGCAACACAAAAAAGCTAAGCCTGTAAAATTAGAAATAGGAGACAAAGTAATGATAAAAGCGCCGGAACGCATATCAAAACTCTCGCCTAAATTCACAGGCCATTCCCAATACCTATCATCACTGGTCTCAAATTGTTTGCACTACAGTATGCACAGACACATTTGGTTGCGAGTGTACAATATACTCTCAACTGAACTCAATACCTATGAAACTATTTTTTTCTACAATAAAATAAAACCAACAAAGTGTTTACTTCAGCCCTGCCACTTATCAAATCAAGAACTAATATATATATATATATATATATATATATATATATATATATATATATATATATATATATATATATATATATATATATATAAATTATCTCACCAATTTACCACCCGTATTCGGCCATAGTTTTATTTCTACTGCTTTTATTTTTATTTTTATTTATTTATTTTTTTTAGGTTAAGGTGGGGAAAGGATGGAAGGCATGCTGGGGCTCAAGGCACAGCCAGACATGAGGGATAGAGAAGTCACAACATATAGTCTTGGTGGGAAAGGTTGGAAAAGAAGTTTAATGAGTTAAACAGAGGGGGACGACACCCCTTGTTTTACATATTACAGAGTTTGTTGGCTAACTAAGCTAACCTAGGATTTAGAATGAGGTTGCACAATGGTTATTTTAGTAGACAATGACTAGATTGATTTTACAATTACAAGTTTATTAACATCTTATACTGTATTACGTTATGGACTCACTTGATTGTGACTTGTTAAATGTGAATTTATATCATCTAAGTTTTAATCTAAGGTGGATCACTGTGGCGGACATAGATGGGTCGCGGGTTGGGTTGTTGTAGTGCGGGCAGACTCCGGGGCCACCAGGCGTGGGGTCGCCCTCCGTTGATGTCTTCCCCGCGTAGGTGGTCTGGGCTGTGAGGGTCGTCCAGGAGCTTGTCCCAAACCTTCTTCCCTAGGCGATGGAACCTGACGTTGAGGGCTTCTGTTTTATTTCTTAGGTGGATGGTTTCCACTGTCTCCTGGTAGGGTGGCGCTTGGCCACTGGCTGACCTCAAACACTTGTTTTGGAAGCTCTGTAGTTGTTGTAGTCTAGTCTTCCCGAGTGTGACGAGTGGTATAGATGGGTACTCCAACACAGGCCTCACCAGTGCCTTGTACAGGTGAACTTGTATCTTCTCAGGCATCAGTTTAAAACGTTTTAATTTGGCTGCGGCGACTTTGGCTTTATTTAGTCTGTCCTTCACGTGGGGAATGATGCCCGTCCGAGAAATGATGAGGCCGAGCAACCTGCCTTGTTTAGAGTACTCAATCTCTTCGTCGTCGATCATCAATGGGGCCGGCTTGAATTTGGCTATGGGTATGACCTCAAATTTCGTTTTGTTTGTTTTTATTTTCCATTTATTTTCATACTCCGAGATCTCCTCTATTGCCCGAGCAGTGAGTCGCGCCATCCTTGCCGTGGACCTTCCTGGGCAGGTGACGATCTGTGTTACATCGTCGGCATACATGACGTACTCGCTGCCGACGATTGGGGGTGGCAGGTCAGCCGTGTAGAGCGTGTAAAGGGTTGGTGAGAGACAAGAACCCTGAGGCACGCCGCTCGATAGTGAGAATTCTTCTCCAAAATGTTCTTGCATCTTGATTTTGGCTCTGCGGTCTGTAATGAAGTTGCACAGCAGGCGCGTCAGATTTTCGGGTAGCCCCAGTTGTATGATCTTATACTGCAGCCCCGCGTGCCAAACTTTGTCAAACGCCTTGCTGACGTCCCTCAGTACTATGTTGCACTGCAGGCGGCCAGTCACGGCATTGGCGATCTGCTCGTAAGCCTGAGCTATGGCGGTGGATGTGCCTCGGTACTGGCGGAAGCCGAACTGGCGGGGATTATGCACGTCTTCGTCCTCCAGATACATCCGCAATCGCTTGTTTACTATTTTTTCGAAGATTTTGGCAGGTACCTCTAGCAGCGATATTGGTCGTAAGTTTTCGACTTTGTTTGGAGGCTTCCCTGCTTTTGGTATGAGGTGAATAACGGCGATTTTGAACATCTTAGGAAAGTATCCAGAGGCGAGGCAGGCGTTGCATATATGAGCAAGCCTCTCTATCATGTTGTCGGGGAGTTGAGCCAGGATCGTCTTGTTAATGTGACTTTGCCCAGGTGATTTGTTTTTAAACCCTTTTATGACGGCTGACACATCTGCAGGAACTATGCGCTCCGTCAGGTAGCTTCCGTCCACCAGTCTAGTGAAGTCAGTCCGTGGGAGCGGCTGGATCAGGTGCTGATGGTCCTGCAACTGACCTAAAATGTCCTCCTCAAATTCCCTGTCGAAGCCCTCGTTCTCCTGTTCACTAATGGTAAAAATCTTCCGTAATTATCGCCGACGTAGTTATTCTTGATTTTCCTCCTCGAATATTTTCACGTTGTTTTGGTCGAGCAGGTAAGGGACCGTGCTAGAGGTGGAACCCACCAGTCGCTTGATCCCTTTCCAAAATGCAGCAGATTCGTGGTAATTGTTGGCTGCCTCCCACACCAAGGCGGCCCACTTTTGTTTATGTAGACGTTTGCTCTCGTGCTGGATGTCCGTCTGTAGCTCTCGGTACCGGTCTCTCAACTCTTGCGTCCACCCGCGGATACTGGCTAGCTGTCTCACGTGATCGTACTGGACACTAAGCTGCCTCAGCTGGTGACTAGTGTGAGGATGGGGAATGGTCCTGTGAGTGGTGGTCGGGATGTTGTTGTCCATCTCCGTCTTCACATCCGTGTACCATTGTTCGACCGCGTCGTCAATGTCATTGGGGCTGGCTTCTTCCAGGTTTCTCCCCTGCTTGAGACTGAGAGACTCCTTGGAGTCCCAGTCTGCCCGTTTGAGGTTTGACCTGATGTTGGCGGGGATCATAATGGGACTGGATGAGAGCGTCACGACGACTGGCAGGTGGTCGCTGGTACTGATGGGTCCGGCGGTAACGTGCCTGTTCAGGACGGCCTCGTTGTTAGAGAGGATTATGTCGGGTGTTGTGGCACTGGCACGTCTGATCAATGTCGGGAAATCTGGCCCGAGGTGTTGCAATTTTCCCCTTCTGATGTTGTCATACAGCGCCACACCGACGTTGTTCTCATTACCGTGTCCGAGTATGGTGTGGCGCGCATTTAAATCCCCTATGATGTATGTTGATTTTCTGTGGCGTAGCAACTGGTTTAGGTCTTGTTCGGGTAAGTAAGGACGTGTGGGAGGTAGGTACATTGTGCATATGATAACAGGTCCCCTAGTTGTCTCCACCTGCACTCCTAGAACTGAATCCTCGAAGTCTGGCAACACTCTGTGACTCAGCCGTGACCTGACGGCCACAGCGACACCATCGTTCAGCTCACCCGTCATGTTCCTCTGGTATATAGTGTAGCCAAAAATTTTCAGCTTACTTTCGTACTTTATGCCAGTGCTGTTTAACAGAATGATGTCTGGGTCTAATTGATAGTATAAATTAGACAGTTCGTTACGTCTATTAAGGGACCAGTGTAGGACATTATGTTGGACAATTTTCATCCTGCCATTTCGGAGACTGTAGCTTGGGGCGTCGCTTGAAGTGTTTGCTCCGCTTCTTCCATTTCTAGGGGGACGGAACTTCTTAGCAGAACCTTCGGACATCTGCTTGTCAGTCAATGGCGGGCCCTCGAACTTTTCGTCACCCGTGTACAGGAAGGTGTTCAGGTCCTGGGCCTGCGTGTCGAAGTGATCAACTGACGCTGCAGCTCGAGGGTCTTGTTCCTCTGTGGAGTGAGTCGTCATCATCTGGTCGCAACCATTGACTGTGGTTGCAGTCCGATGGTCACTGTCGTCGCTGGGAGTACATGTATTGGGGTCACGGACATTTACGGTGTCGTTGGAGCTGTGATCCCAGGGGGACTGACTGGCCACGTCGGGGCTACAGTTATACTGACTTTTGCCTAAGTCAGGGAGGTCATGGTCGTCGATAAGTCGTTGAGTGGGTTACTGCCTTAAGGATTTCTTTTGAAGGGACTTTGTTGCTTATTTTAACAGGTGCAATGTTGTTCCTGGTTAGTGTCTCGTTGAGGTGTTTCGAGAATGAAACTGGATGAACCATGTTCATGTGATGGGCATGCAGGTAAGACAAGTATATAGTGGTGGCTTTGGACTCGTCCAGCTGTGGAGAGGAGACGCTCCTGATGCTCTCCGCCACTGCGTCCCTCATGGCGCCCAGTGACTTAGTAACTGCCTGTTTTATTGAGTCCTTGATGGTTCTTATCTCTGATTGCAGGACTTCCATGGTCTCGCTGACTTTGTTGAGCTTTTGGGAGTCTGCTTGAGTTTCTTTCAGGGCGTCTTTTAGGGTTTGGCTGTAAGCCATGATCGTCGACTGAGTGGTCCTTTCTATGGTGCTAGAAATTTCCCTGGTTTCTTTTTGTTTTGTTATTTCGGCCAGTTTCTTCTCTGTTTCTTGAAGTACGTGTTTCCTGACCTGGTAGGTGGCAGAGAAGGTCCTGTGGCCACCCTCGCAGACTACACACTTTTTATGGTGCTACGGCAGTCTTTGTAGAAGGGCTGATCAGATGAACACTCAGAGCATATGACCCCTTGCATGGGGCAGTTCTTGGTCATGTGGTCATTGTATTTATAGCACTTCATACATAGTTGGATGGGCGTATACTTTTCATATTCTATTTGGTGTGATGAGATGGAAGTGCCATATGCATAGAGCCCCTTCTCCTTCATTCTTTTTGCATCCGTTGTGTCTACAAACCGAACCTTGATTATATTATGGGCATACATAGGATACACCTCCACAACCTTGACACTGTTTTGCTTTTCTATTTCATCTCTTATTTCTTCTGCGTTATTTTCCACTACATCTTTGTCTAACTTCTTACACACAAGGGTGAGCTTGGCGCCGTATTCCCGTGGGACGATGACCTCGTAACCGTTAGTTTTCATCTTGTCCATGGCACTAGACTTAAGTAGTTTATCAGCATCTTCATCTGTTTCTGTGAGGATGATGTAACTATCTCTCAGATCCACAAGTCTATTTATTCTCACCCTTAGGTCAACCAATAGCTTTTTTAGCCCTATACGAGACCCCTGGGTAGGGGTTCCGGAGATCTTCATTCTCACTTAGGCCATGGTCAGTAACATACATGAAAATTCTACCTAATCTGTCCACCTCAGCTAAACCCCATGGATGCCGCTCCTTTTGTCCGCACATGGGCGGTATAGATAAGATGGACGTTTATGCATTGTGATCAAGGCAGCAGTGCAATCCAGTCCTGTCTGTGCGACTGAGCAGCCCTCTCGAGGAGCCACTCTGCTCACCCCACATGGGGAGGGGGCAAGAAAAGGTGCCTTAAACATAGCCTGCCTAAGGAACCACCTTGACTGGGCAACTGCACCAAGTAAGGTCATCCTTATGCGGTCGAAAACACAATCATAATTCCAGATCAGAGCAAAAACAAACTATACAACCTCTTATGGTCGCTGCTTGTAACGTCAGGACCCTTCTGGATACTGACACAAATGAGTGTCCTGAAAGAATTCCGTTGTGGTACAAGAGCTGTCTAAGTATAGCATCGACTTAGCAGTCATTAATAAGTCCCGGCTCCCATAAGAGGGTCGACTCACAGAACGGGGGGTCTAGCTATACCTTCTGGAAGGGTAACCTTGCTGCGGAGAGAAACCGTGTTTATGGAGATGGCATTGCCATTCGCCAATCCATCCTACATAGGCTAACTGAAATGCCTTTTGGGACCAACGAGCACCTCATAATGATCAGAGTCCCACTGAATTACTCACGTCATGCCTTCTTTATAAGTGCATATTCCCCAACACTGGATGCAGAGGATGACTTCGAGGAGGCCTTCTACGCCGACCTTGACAGAGTGCTAACCTCTATCCCCAGAGAAGATAAGGTTGTGCTCATAGGTGACTTCAATGACAGAGTTGGAAGAGATGCTGACATATGGCAGGGAAGCATAGGGAGAAACGAAGTAGGCAAGTGTGCTACACACAACCTCAATATCACCAATACCTTGTTTTGGCAGGCTGCCAAGTTCAAGGGCTCGTGGCAACACCCACGATCCAAACACTGGCATCTCATTGACTACAATACTCTGTCTCCACTACATCATTGCCAGAGAAAGAAATCACCGTGACACTGATCATCGGCTCGTCAGAGCCAAACTCTCACTTCATGTCGCCCCAAAACGACGAAGGCAACAAGCCCCCAGAGGAGGTTTTAACACTAAGCGTCTGGAGGATCTAGTGGAAGCACATGCTTTCAGAGAGCAGCTCGAACATGGGCTGATAAACAACCCAAAAACAAACAACCCAAATCGCAGTGCCGAATGGGGTATTCTCGGCACTGTGATGACAGAAACCTGCAGAGACCCTCAGCCAGATCGAAAGAATACACCAAAACTGGATTAATGAAAATTGCCCGGAAATCAACCTACTCGTCGATGATAAACTGACTGGCAGAACAATCCCCAGTCTTGGGTCAAAGATGATGCCTTCTGCAAGAAGAAATTGGCGACCCAGTGCGAACTTCACAATCTAAAGAATGAATCGTTGAAAAATAAAGCATGTGAAACACAAAACCTTGCAGATCAACACAAGATGCACGAATTCTTAAATTCCACTAAAACATTTTATGGGTCAATCACTCATGGCGCAACCCTTTCCGCTCATCCGACGGTGACTCCCTAATTAAAAGCGAAGAAAGAAGGCATCCTTCAGCGCTGGAAAGAGCATTACCATTCGCTACTCAACCGAAACACCGATGTGGATGTCCTAACTACCCAGCAGGTCCCTCAGCACCCAAACCTGACCCATCTCAGCTATCCTCCATCCCTGGATGAGGTAGCTACTGCCATTAAACAGATGTAAAATAACAAAGCTGTAAGGCCTGATGGAATCCCAGCCGAGGTGTATAAAGCAGGAGGACCTCTGCTTACCAGCTGTCGACACTCACTCCTGGAAAATATATGGGAAAAGGAGGAAATCCCTCATGCATGCTCTTAAAGATGCCTCCATCGTCAATATTTATAAGAACAAAGGAGACCGGTCAGACTGTGGCAACTACCGCGGGATCTCGCTCAGAATTCTTACTGAGGTGGAAAACTTCCTCCCAGGATCTCATTGTGGCCTTAGACCATCACGTGGTACCACTGACATGATCTTTGCTGCCCGCCAGATACAGGAAAAGTGCAGATAACAGCGTCGTGACCTGTACTTGGCCTTCATCGACCTTACCAAGGCCTTCGACTCGGTCAACAGGGAAGCCCTCTGGCGGACCCTCAACCGGTTTGGCTGGCCACCAAAATTCATCGCCACTGTGAGGCAACTCCACGATAGCATGAACGGCAGTGTCCTGTACAATGGTACCTTGTCTGAGTTCTTCCCATCAAATGGGGGGTAAAACAAGATGTGCACTGGCACCAACTCTCTTTTCCATTTTATGTGGATGCCTTCGCCTTGTGCCAGTGCTAATTAGGCGGCAGGGTGGACATCAGTACGGGATGGGGACTTTTCAACATAAGACGACTCAGGCAGAACAAAGGTTTCGGTAGCTTCTATTACTGAACTTCGGTATCCAGACGACCTCACTTCTTCGTTGCTCACTCTGAACGCGACCTACAGGAGATCCTGAACAACTACAGAGATGCGTATGCACATTTGGACCGGAGGTGAATTGACAGTGGCTGAAACAACTGTCTGTGCAGGTGGGG
>NW_024747004.1:0-11771 GCF_018991925.1 Homarus americanus
GAGGGGTAGCAGTGGGGGGTAGGGTTAGGTTACAAACTGCTATTTACTTCATCATCTGTATCCTGCTGGTGATGTTCTCTCTTTAAACAATTTGTAAAATAAATAAATAAATGGTCAGGTGTAAATGGTAAGAATTTAACAGAGTAATACTGAGGTATTACAAGAAAGAACTAAAAACTGTCCACTGTGTATATCAACATTTTATAAAAGTATTTGTGAAGCTGTAAAATACTTAGAGCCGCAAAAACACCAAATTATAAAACAAAACTGGTAACATCTAAACCTAAAATATAAAAAAGAAGAATTACAGTAAAACCTGAATCATTGTAATAAACATTATTAAACTTTTCGTTGTTATGACCTAAAACAAACAAGGAAGACTCGTCTAGATTTTCGCTCTGTGAATTAACTCCTTGGATCGCTTTTTGGCAAGAGGGGAGTTACTCCGACTTATTCCGTGAAAATATTCCCAACTGTCCATAGAATCCGTTACAGTTTCCTTTATAGTAAGTGACTCACAAATGATTAATATTCCCATTCACCAATACTTTATTATATCAGAGGACAGTGCAGAGATAAGCTGGCCAATGAGCGATGGTCAAAGATAATACAGATTTAATACTGGATTGATAAGTACAGCTATAGTGATTTGTTTCATGTTACAGTAATAATAAACTTTATCAAATGTTATAACTACCAAAGTGTTATTTTCGTGATCGATACCCTGCTGCCAGGATTATAACATCGTTTAAAAGTTCAGTAAGAATATCATGCAGATTAAAACCTAACCTAGTGTATCGTAACCTAACTTAGCCTTTCCTAAGCTAACTTAGACTATCCTAAACTAGCCTAACCTATCCTAATCACACCAAACCTAACCTATCCTAAATTTATATATCATCAACAGATTTATAGATATGTTGGAGAAATAATTATCAAAAGTTTGTTGTCTCTGCAAATGTATTTTAAAAAAAGAAAATGAAATTAAAACTTTCTAGAGAACTCAATTGTGTCATGAGCGTTGCGGCTTGGTTAGGTTAGGTAACATTAAGTTAGGTTAGATAAGGTAAGGTAAGATTAGGTAAGGTGAGGTAGTGTTAGGGTTAAACACATTTTACTAATTTTGCATCAAAATAATCACGACTGAAGGTATCGGATAAAAAACCTCTGAATATAATTCTTTTTCTGAGAAAAAAATTTCTTTACCACTTATTTTTTGCCCCACTTTTTTTATTAAGTTTGATGAACTTAGATTAGGTTAGGTATTATTTAACTCTGAGTCATGGGTACTTATTGGATACTTAGCAGAATAACTTGTTATAACTTGGTCCTAACAAAGGCGGAGTCTAAGCAAAAATGTTCACTTGACCTCATATTTGGATTTCATTACTGAAGGATATTTACAGCTATACCACATTAATAAGGTCTATCTGCAAGTTTATTCAGTCATAAAAAAAAATAAACCCTAAATGTGGACAATAAAAATCTTCTATTTTGGTACAAATTACTTGAAAAGTTGTAAGAAGACAAAAGCTGCATCTCTTCCATAAAGCGAGAAATAGAACAGCCAAGCCTCTTCTTGTCGTAAAAAAAAACTGATATTGTATTTTAGTATGTTGATGTACAAAACATTTTCTTCATTATTCTATGATAAAACAAGTCTAACAAGCATTATTAAAACATATATAATTAATTTTTTTTCATGCAATCCGGAAATAGCGACTACTATATCCAGGTTGATGGTGTTGAGGTCCTGTAAGTTACAGGCTAGATTACGTGCTCACTTACGGGGTTCGATGCCAAATATTTGTTTTGAGAATCCCGATCGGAGACTGTAAGTCCAGTTACTTGGTAAACAAGTAGATACAGTGAAATAAACTGCTGTACCTAAATATTATGTAACTCAAAATATATTCCCAAAACAGCACGTTTACAGATGAAAATAAAAAAAAGCATAAATAATACAAACAAAATCAATTAATATGTTTTTTATTACAGTATTTTAAAATATCAGAAGCGTAGGTTCAGCGCTTCTTTTGTGTCTTTTTCCCGGTGAAGATGTAGTCTCCCCATGGCAGGTACTGGTCCTTTTGTACACGGCAGAAAGTGGTAGTTTCCTTCTTCTTCTTGTTGTTTTGGGTCTTGTTGTTTTGGGTCTTAGTGTGTTTTATGGTCTGCAGTTTGTTAGATCGGGGGCCCTTCTCCTTCATCTGGCAAGGCTTCACCTCCACCTTAGTCACCTTCGATACAGTGCGTCGGAACACCATTGTGATGTACTGACACTAACAGCTCTCTCTCTGAGGTCAAATCAAAATTTGACCATACAGAAAGAATTACGGTTTAATAAGGTTGGAATTTAAAGAAATTGACAACAAAATAAAGCTCTGTTTATCACTATAGTAAAGAGGGATGGTGTTTGTAAAGATGATGGATGGTGTTATAATATGTAGTGATGATGGATGGTGTTATATGTAGTCATGAAGGATGGCGTTATATTGTAGTAATGATGGATGGTGTTATATGTAGTGATGATAAGAGGTTAATATATGTAGTGATGATGGATGGTGTTATATATATATATTGATGATGCATGATGTTATATGTAGTGATGATGGTTGGTGTTATATGTAGTGATGCTGGATGGTGTTATATGTAGTGATGATGGATAGAGTTATATGTAGTGATGATGGATGATGTTATATGTAGTGATGATGGGTGGTGTTATATGTAGTGATGTTGGATGGTGGTATATGTAGTGATGATGGATGATATTATATGTAGTGATGATAGGATGGTTCTATATGTAGTGATGATGGATGGTGTTATATGTAGTGATGATGGATATTGTTATATGTAGTGATGATAGGTTGGTTTTATATGTAGTGATGATGGATGGTGTTATATGTAGTGATGATGGATGGAGTTATATGTAGTAATGATGGATGATGTTATATGTAGTGATGATGGTTGGTGTTATATGTAATGATGTCGGATGGTGTTATATGTCGTGATGGATGGTTCTATATGTAGTGATGGTGGATGGTGTTATATGTAGTGATGATGGATCGTGTTATATGTAGTGATGGATAGTATTATATGTAGTGATGATGATGGATGGTGTTATAAGTAGTGATGATGGATGTTATATGTAGTGATGAAGGATGGTGTTAGTGAAGATTGTGAAGTGAGATGTAGTGAAGATTGTGAAGTGAGATGTAGTGAAGATTGTGAAGTCAGATGTGGTGAAGATTGTGAAGTGAGATGTAGTGAAGATTGTGAAGTGAGATGTAGTGAAGATTGTGAAGTGAGATGTAATGAAGATTGTGAAGTGAGATGTAGTGAAGATTGTGAAGTGAGATGTAGTGAAGATTGTGAAGTGAGATGTATTGAAGATTGTGAAGTGAGATGTAGTGAAGATTGTGAATTGAGAAGTAGTGAAGATTGTGAAGTGGGATGTAGTGAAGATTGTGAAGTGAGATGTAGTGAAGATTGTGAAGTGAGATGTAGTGAAGATTGTGAAGTGAGATGTAGTGAAGATTGTGAAGTGAGATGTGGTAAAGATTGTGAAGTGAGATGTGGTGAAGATTGGGAAGTGAGATTTGGTGAAGATTGTGAAGTGAGATGTGATGAAGATTGTGAAGTGAGATATGGTGAAGATTGTGAAGTGAGATGTAGTGAAGATGTGAAGTGAGATGTAGTGAAGATTGTGAAGTGAGATGTAGTGAAGGTTGTGAAGTGAGATGTAGTGAAGATTGTGTAGTGAGATGTAGTGAAGATTGTGAAGTGAGAGGTAGTGAAGATTGTGAAGTGAGATGTAGTGAAGATTGTGAAGTGAGATGTAGTGAAGATTGTGAAGTGAGATGTAGTGAAGATTGTGAAGTGAGATGTAGTGAAGATTGTGAAGTGAGATGTAGTAAAGATTGTGAAGTGAATATGGTGAAGATTGTGAAGTGAGATGTAGTGAAAGATTGTGAAGTGAGATGTAGTGAAGATTGTGAAGTGAGATGTATTGAAGATTGTGAAGTGAGATGTAGTGAAGATTGTGAAGTGAGATGTAGTGAAGTTTGTGAAGTGGGATGTAGTGAAGATTGTGAAGTGAGATGTAGTGAAGATTGTGAAGTGGGATGTAGTGAAGATTTTGAAGTGAGATGTAGTGAAGATTGTGAAGTGAGATGTAATGAAGATTGTGAAGTGAGATGTAGTGAAGATTGTGAAGTGAGATGTAGTGAAGATTGTGAAGTGAGATGTAGTGAAGATTGTGAAGTGAGATGTAGTGAAGATTGTGAAGTGAGAAGTAGTGAAGATTGTGAAGTGGGATGTCGTGAAGATTGTGAAGTGAGATGTAGTGAAGATTGTGAAGTGAGATGTAGTGAAGATTGTGAAGTGAGATGTAGTGAAGATTGTGAAGTGGGATGTAGTGAAGATTGTGAAGTGAGATGTAGTGAAGATTGTGAAGTGAGATGTAGTGAAGATTGTGAAGTGGGATGTACAGAAGATTGTGAAGTGAGATGTAGTGAAGATTGTGAAGTGAGATGTAGTGAAGATTGTGAAGTCAGATGTAGTGAAGATTGTGAAGTGGGATGTAGTGAAGATTGTGAAGTGAGATGTAGTGAAGATTGTGAAGTGAGATGTAGTGAAGATTATGAAGTGAGATGTGGTAAAGATTGTGAAGTGAGATGTGGTGAAGATTGTGAAGTGAGATTTGGTGAGGATTGTGAAGTGAGATGTGGTGAAGATTGTGAAGTGAGATATGGTGAAGATTGTGAAGTGAGATGTAGTGAAGATGTGAAGTGAGATGTAGTGAAGATTGTGAAGTGAAATGTAGTGAAGATTGTGAGGTGAGATGTAGTAAAGATTGTGAGGTGAACATAAGAACATAAGAACATAAGAAAGTGGGATACTGCAGGAGGCCGACTTGCCCATACAGGGCAGATCCCTTTCACACCCATCCCAGCACTTCCATGTGCCTATCCAACTTCGTCTTGAAGCTCCCTAGCGTTCCCGATCCTACTATAGCACTCGGTAGCCTATTCCACATATCCACAACTCTATTACCAAACCAGTGCTTGCCTATATCCTTTCTGAATCGGAATTTATCTAATTTAAAGCCATTTGTTCTAGTTATTTCGTTATTACTGAGCTTCAGAACATCTTCCATTTTACCCTTGTTAATCCCACTTACCCACTTGTACACCTCTATCATATCTCCTCTAACTCTACGCCTCTCTAATGAATGTAAGCCTAAACTTTTCAGTCTTTCTTCATATGGAAGGTTTCTAATATTATGGATCATTTTTGTCATTCTTCTTTGTACTCTCTCCAAAGAATCTATGTCCATTCTATAATAAAGACACCAGAACTGAACCGCATAATCCATGTGTGGCCTCACTAATGCTAGGTAAAGTTTCAAGATAACGTCAGCAGTTCTGTTACTCACAGACCTAGATATGAACCCAAGAATCCTGTTTGCCTTGTTGCGAACGCTAATACATTGTTTTCTAGGTTTCAAGTCGTTGCTAACAAATACACCTTGATTTTTTTCACAAACTGAGTTTTCTATTTCCGTGTTACCTAGTTTATACTTAGCGTTTGTATTCGTCTTCCCTATCTGTAGTACCTTGCATTTATCACTATTAAAATTCATTTGCCAGTCTACTGACCACTCATGTAAGGTATCTAGATCTCTTTGAAGGTGTTCAAAGTCACTGTCTGAATTTATCACTCTCCCCATTTTGGTATCATCTGCAAATTTACTAATCCTACTAGTTATGCCTAAATCAAGATCATTAATGAATATAACAAACAGCAGAGGGCCTAATACAGATCCTGGGGAACTCCGCTTTGGCCACTTTGATCTGACTTTAATCCATTTATACTGACTCTTTGTTTCCTACCAGTTAACCATGACCTAATCCATTTAATACTGATCCACCTATTCCATGACCTTCTACATGTATCAATCTCTCATGAGGACTCTATCAGATGCTTTACTGAAATCTAAATAAATTATATCATATGACTTATCATTATCTACCGCTTCAAATACTTCTGAAAAAGCTAAGCAAATTTGTGAGACAAACGTCCTGGGTGAACCCGTTATACAGAGAAGAGAATGAATTAAGTTGAATGTTTCAAGGTGGCTGATTTTTTGTATAATTGACTCTAGCAACTTGCCTATGATTGACGTGAGACTAATGGGACGGTAATTTGATGCAATTGATTTATCACCTTTTTTGAAAATCGGAACTACATTTGCAAGTTTCCAAGCTTCTGGCACTAGGCCCGATTCTAATGACTTATTAAATAAAACTGCTAATGGATTACTCAACTCATCTCTACATTCTTTTAATATTCTAGCATATACCTCGTCTGGACCAGGCGATTTATGAAGCTTCAGTTTGTTAATTACTTTAAGCACATACGTTACTAGTAATATTGATATTCATCAACATATTTTCTATACTGTCGTTATATACCTTATGAACTACAAACTGTGCTGAGTTTTCATTTTGTGAATCTGGGCAAAAATGACTATTAGCATTACAACACATTTCTAACTCATCATCAGTCATTTCTCCTGTGCATTGGTTTAAAGGACCTATTGTATCTCTAACCTTTGATTTATACAGTTGATAAAAGCTTTGAGGCATAAACAAATTAGATTTTGCCTTGATTTCATAATTTCTCTCTGCTTTCCTAATTTCTGTTTTATACCTATGTATTGGGTTCTGATAGTAACAGTAAAATTGATTTTTTCGCCTTTCTTAACTTTTCTATATACTCCTTTCTTTTTCCCTAGAAGATCTAAGAGTCTATTATTCATCCATTTTGGTTGGTTCCGTATCGATCTGAATTTTCTTTTAGGGATGTGTTTATTTTGGGCATTATTGATTGTCGCAATAAATTGTTCATAAGTAGCTGCTAAATTCAATTCGGGGTTATCCCGTCCTAAGTTGACAGTTTCCGGAGGTGTGGGGGGGATTAATCTTTTGACCATAGGGTCATCCCTTAGGTCTCTCCTTAAGCTACCGTAATTAGCCTTCCTAAAATCCGGGATCAAGGCCGAATTTTCCTTCTTCCTGCCATTCCATATTATGTTAAAATATATGGCTTTATGATCACTGTTTCCTAGTTCGTCTCCAATCCCAACATCTTTTACTAGATTTTCATTGTTACTGAGAACTAAATCGAGGATATTATTTCCTCTAGTGGGCGAGTTTATGAATTGATATAAAAAACTATCTTGTACTACTTCTAGAAAATCTTCAGATTCATTATCGCTAAGTTGATTTTTCCAATCTATGCCTGAAAAGTTGAAATCGCCTAGAATACATACATTGTTTCTATCAGATGCCTTCTTTATTTCCTCCCATAGCAATTTACCATCGTTCCTACTCAAATTAGGTGGTCTATATATAACACCAATGACTACGGATTCACTGCACTCACCAATCTCTACCCAAATACTTTCATTGTCGCTATTTGTTTTAATGTTTGATTTATTGCAGCTTTTTAATGACACCCTGATATACACTGCTACACCGCCACCTCTCCTTCCTACTCTGTCAAATTTAAATAGGTTATATCCTGGAATATGAAATTCTGCTAAAAATGCTTGCTGTTTGAATTTATCCATGTTTCCGTTATTGCAATTATATCTATGTTCTCTTTACTAACAATGGCCCTGAGCTGGTCCATTTTGTTACACAGGCTTCTACTATTAGTATAATAAACACTCAATATGTTTCTTCCGTTTCTATCTGTTTTACATTTATTACTTTGATGTTTGTTATTATGACTAACTATATTTTCAGCATTATCTACTTCTGTTTCACTACTTCCCAGGACCTGCTTGTTTTTTTACTCCCATTTTCCCCGACCCGTCTCTACTGGCGAAACCCCCCCTTCCTAGTGACAATTTCACGCTCCAGGGATGCAGACAACGTCTTTACCCCCTCACGAGACAAGTGTACTCCGTCGCGACAGTACAGGTAGTCGTTGCCATAAAATCGTTGCCAGTCATCAATGAATGCCCAACCATTGTTTGCACAATGTTTTTCCAGTCGGCAATTAATAGTAATTGCCCTGGACAGCCATTCACGACCAACCCCTCTTCTAGGCAAGACACCACATACTATCGGGATCCCTCCCCTATCTCTAATTTTCCCCAGCGTCTCCCTATACCTCTTGAAAAGTTCCTCACTCCTAACCTTTCCTATGTCGTTTCCTCCCACACTAAAACACACTACTGGATTGGTACCCTCCCCTGACAAAACTCTGTCTAACCTCTCGGCTACATGCCCTATCCCAGCCCCAGGAAAACATACCCTAGTCCTACGTTTCCTATCTCTCGCACAAAAAGCCCTATCCATAAACCTCACCTGGCTGTCACCAACTACCACGACTTTACCTGTGGGCAGGGTTTGTACAACTGCCCTTTCCTCTCCTTGATCCATACCGTCCTGCCTCTTCTCTTCCTCTCCAGCTTCCTGCAGCACCTGGTAAGGCTTACTGCACTCCACACCCTGGTCAGCTTTCCTAAGCCTGACCCTAGTCCCCTTGGAGACAACCACTCTTCACGCCTGCTCCTCCTTCGCAGGTGTCCTGCTAGGCAGGACACCTACCTGAAGGAGTTCCGTCCTGAGGGCTTCATTTTCCCCCTTTAGAGTGTCAACCTCACTCCTCAACTGCCCCAGCTGCCTTAACAGCGTGGCAAGGAGGTCGTCCTTCCCCACACTCCCCTCCTCTTCCCCCACGGCAAAACGATCCAAAGCAGCCATTTTCCTTGGTCTCTAGCGGGAGCACTATCAGCACGACCTTCTCCAAGCTGGGTCAGAGGTCAACTGTGAGGTCACACACACACACACACACACACACACACACACACACACACACACACACACACACACACACACACACACTACCTAAACAATTTCTGACCATCTTTGGGTATTTTGATATATTTTTTAGAAAGGACAAGAACAAAAGGTAATTAAAAGGTAATTAAAGGTAATTAGCCTCAGGTAAGACGGTGACCCAACTCTGGCTAACATAATCATTTGTGTTGGAGGTCTTAGGAGGGCAAACAAAACCACAGCTTTGAGGAGAACAGAGAACAGGAGAAAGGAAGATTGAAGTGTTGGATAGAGTACTGTACTGTGAGGGAAGGAGAAGGAGAGAAGGAAAACGGCGATAATGAGGTGAGGGAGGAGACGAGATGGTGAGATTAAAGGAGGAAAGGAAGGAGGGAGGAAAACGGCGATAATGAGGTGAGGGAGGAGACGAGATGGTAAGATTAAAGGAGGGAAGGAAGGAGGGAGGAAAACGGCGATAATGAGGTGAGGGAGGAGACGAGATGGTGAGATTAAAGGAGGGAAGGAAGGAGGGGAAGGAAAGAGCAGCGATAATGAGGTGAGGGAGAGACGAAGATGGTGAGATTAAAGGAGGAAGGAAGGAGGAAAACGGCGATAATGAGAATGAGGAGAGACGAGATGGGTGGCAAAGATTAAAGGAGGGAAGGAAGAGGAGGAGGAAAAACGGCGATAATGGTGAGGGGAGGGGGCAGATGGTGAGATTAAGGAGGGAAGAAGGAGAAAGAAGCAGCGATAATGGTGAGGAGGGAGACAGATGGTGAGATTAAAGAGGAGGGAAGGAAGGAGGAGGAAAACGGCGATAATGAGGTGAGGGAGGAGACGAGATGGTAAGATTAAAGGAGGGAAGGAAGGAGGGAGGAAAACGGCGATAATGAGGTGAGGGAGGAGACGAGATGGTGAGATTAAAGGAGGGAAGGAAGGAGGGAGGAAAACGGCGATAATGAGGTGAGGGAGGAGACGAGATGGTGAGATTAAAGGAGGGAAGGAAGGAGGGAGGAAGAGACCAGGTAATAAAGAGGGAGGTAATAGAAGAGAGACGATGAGAAAGAAATAGATGGAATGAAGTGACAGTGACAGTGAGAGAGGGTGAGATATAGTGACAAAAAAATCTTCACTAGTTTCCTGTCTACTGTATAGTGAAACCCCCAGAGGCTACAGGAGGCTAACACTCAGAGGTTTCACAATGGCCAAGGGTATTTTCTCTGCCTTGAATTTCACTCTCGGGGAAGGATGGTTTATTTGGCCGAGTTTGACTGTGTAGCGTTAGATGCCCGTTCTCTAGTCCGGCATTGACTTCCGGACTGTCGGTATGAACGATCTCCGATACAGTGGTACTCGTGGGTTTTATCTTATTAGCTCTTGATTTCTTGTTTATCTTTGGGTTTCCCTCTTCCTCATTCCTCTTTTGCTCTCTTCTCTTTTTTTCTTCGGTTTCCTTCCTCACCTGATAGTCTCTCTCTCTCTCTCTCTCTCTCTCTCTCTCTCTCTCTCTCTCTCTCTAGCCTCACAAAACACCATATTTCTATATAATTAAACACATCTAACCTAACCTAACCTAACCTAACCTAACCATGGATCATAAATCTCAAATTAAATTATTCGAAAAAATAAACTGAACGATAACATTAAATTCTAATTTCAATTTAGGTCATCGGGAAATAAACATCTTGCCATAGTGAAAATTCCCGTGTTAATTAAACCTCTTGTAAAATATGTACAGTCGGGGTCAACGGTCGTGAGCAGTATCCGGCATCTACTTGTGAGTTATATGACTGGGAAATACTAATAACACTACTTGTCATATTATGCCTGAACCACACAATGGGATATAACTCTCAGTAATACCTAAGATCTTCGGGTACTTACACGCTAAATACTGTAAAGTGTTCAAGACTTTTGACCCCCACTGTATAGTACATCCATTGCGCGACACTTTAACGTCCAACTAAAATCTTAATTAAGTTAAAGTTAAACCTATGAGGACGAGAGGGTTTAATTATTGTGCTGGAAGAGTTAAACCAGTAGGCAGCTACCAAACAGGGAGGTACTACCGTCTGGGAAGATATTGGAAGCATAATGTGTTGTCTAATGGTAGACCCTGCTGCCATATGGCACCACAAAATTAATTACCAAGTCCCAGGTTGCTGATCTGACTTTCTGCCTCATTTACACACAATTGCAGGATCTCAATTGTTTCACTTACTATTGACAACACAACATACATATATTGTTTCTCACTTTTGATCTTTTTTTTTCTTTATGGTTCTTTATTATCATTATTATCATTATTATTATTATTTTTATTATTTTTTATTATTATTATTATTATTATCATCATCATCATCATCATCATCATCATATCATCATCATCATCATCTCGCCCTCAGGCTGATGTGGGTCAGTGACCTGTGCCTGGGTGGGCTAATCCCTGGAAAAAAATGAAAGGATTAAACCATTGTCCTCAAGGGGTTAAACCATTGCCCTCATGGGATTAAACCATTGTCTTGGAAAGATTAAACCATTGTTCTCAAAGGGTTAAACCATTGCCTTGGAAGGATTAAACCATTATCTTCAATGGGTTAAACCATTGTCCTCAAAAGTTTAAACCATTATCCTCAAGGGGTTAAACCATTGTTCTCAAAAGTTTAAACCATTATCTTCAAGGGGTTAAACCATTGTCCTCAAAAGTTTAAACCATTATCTTCAAGGGGTTAAACCATTGTCCTCAAAAGTTTAAACCATTATCTTCAAGGGGTTAAACCATTGTCCTCAAAAGTTTAAACCATTATCTTCAATGGGTTAAACCATTGTCCTCAAAAGTTTAAACCATTCTCTTCAATGGGTTAAACTATTGTCCTCAAAAGTTTAAACCATTATCTTCAAGGGGTTAAACCATTG
>NW_024747005.1:0-13468 GCF_018991925.1 Homarus americanus
TCTTCTTACCAAATTTGCAGATGAGGTCGTGGTGATGGTCAGTGAGAGTCGAAAGGGTCAGTGTGTTGAGCGCTTCTTGATATGTGGAGTAGGAAGGGGAGAGAATAATCTTGCATGCCCTCTTTTGCACTTTTTCTAGGTGTTTACGTTGTGTGGCATTTAGGGAGGAAGACCAGGTGGGGGAGGCATAGGTAAGCTTTGGAAGTATGAATGTTGTGTAAACACTGAGGAGCTCGTGTGCAGGAACTCCGAGGGACTTGAGTCGGCGGAGGAGGTGGAGACGGAAACTGGAGGATTTGATAACTTCACTGACGTGTGGTTTCCAATTTAGTTTGTTGTCTATGGTGACGCCGAGAAGCTTGGTGGAATCTACAACCTGGAGTGTGTTCGGACCTAGAGTAATGGAAGGAGGTGGGACAATGTCGGAGGAGAGGTTGATGTGCATAACCATGGTGGGGGGGTGGTGATGGTGGTGGTGGTGTGGGGGGGTGGTGACAGGTGGGGGGTGGTGATGGTGGTGGTGGTGTGGGGGGTGGGTAGATGGTGTGTGTGGTGGGGGTGGTGGATGGTGGTGGTGGTGTGGGGGGTGGGTAATGGTGGTGGTGGTGGGGGTGTGGATGGTGTGGTGGGGGTGATGATGGTGGTGTGGGGGGTGATGGTGGTGGTGGGGTGGGTGAGGTGGGGGGGTGGGTGATGGTGGTGTGTGGAGGAGGTGGTGATGGTGTGGGTGGGGGGTGGTGATGGTGGTGGTGGTGGGGGGTGGTGATGGTGTGGTGATGGTGTGGTGTGTGGGGTGGTGATGGTGGTGGTGGTGTGGGGGGGTGGTGATGGTGTGGTGTGGGGGGGTGGTGATGGTGTGGTGTGGGTAGTGGTTATGTGAGAAGTGGTGGTTGTGTGGAGGTGATGGTGGTAGTTTAGGGTGTTGAGGGTAGCGTGGGGGTGGTGTGAGGATGACGATGGTGTGTGTGTGTGGTGTGTGGGTGGTGTTGGTGGGATTAGGTAAGTAGTTGGTAGTGGTGATAATGGGTGGGTGGTAGTGGTGATAATGGGTGGGTGGTAGTGGTGGTGAGATGGGTAGTGGTAGGAGATTAAAGTGATGGGGGGGGGGGTAGTTGGTATATTATTTGATAGTGGTGAATGGTGATTGTGGTTATAATGATATGGTGGGAGTTGTGGTGATGACGGTGGTAGTTGTGGTGGTTGTTTGGCTGGTAAACACAACCAACCACAACCAGTCCGTAACCAGTGTGTGTGTGTGTGTGTGGGTATACAATATGTAGTCAATGGTTAATTAACCCCTAAAGAACGTTGACTACGTCTCCTTAAGTACAGTGCCATCATAGTGAAGGATTTGTACTCTAGGAATTCAAGTCACCGTATTCAAACGGTCACAAGTCATCGTACTCATGGGGTTAAGCCATCGTACTCATGGGGTTAAGTCATTGTACTCAAGGGGTTAAGCCATCGTACTCATGGGGTTAAGTCATCGTACTCATGGGGTTAAGTCATCGTACTCATGGGGTTAAGTCATCGTACTCATGGGGTTAAGTCATTGTACTCAAGGGGTTAAGCCATCGTACTCATGGGGTTAAGTCATCGTACTCATGGGGTTAAATCGTACTCAAGGGGTTAAGTCATCGTACTCATGGGATTAAGTCATCATAATTCAAATGGGTTTTCATCGTACCCAAAGAGGTTTTAAGGTATTTTAATCACCGGACTAATTTACTGTACTCGGGCGGGTGGCAGAGTACAAAACGAGTTAAACAAATTAGCGTATCGAGTACTAGTGTTAATTTGTTACATACAGTAGTTCAGAATGACATGGTAAATGGGAGACTGAATTCGGTCATTTCGTTTCGGTCAGTATTAAGAAGTCGTTTGTTGTTTGTTTTGTATTTGTTAGTTTTTTATTTGTTTTTTTAGTGTGTAGATATAAAAGACGATGTTCATTGTGAAATAACTATTGAAAAACTCAGACACTTTGGATTCTAAAAAAAAAAAAAAAAAGATTGGCAGTCAAATGGATGAAATATGTTCATGAATACAAGGTGTGTGTGTGTGTGTGTGTGTGTGTGTGTGTGTCCAATCAATCACCTGTTACTTATTATGATGACAGTAATATTTTTTTGTTAGTCTCTGCTTAGAAAAAATCTGCTTCACAAAGGTCTCTGAGGATGAGCTGAGTGATGTTTCAGCACCTACCTGAATCGACCCTTCGTGTTTAAGGAGGATAGAATGAACCGTTATGACACACACACACACACACACACACACACACACACACACACAGACACAGACACACACACACACAGACACACACACACACAGACACACACACACACACACACACACACACACACACAGACACACACACACAGACACACACACACACACACACACACAAACACACACACACACACACAGACACACAGACACACACACACACAGACACACACACACACACACACACACACACACACACAGACACACACACACAGACACACACACACACACACACACACACACACACACACACACACACACCGGGCATAAAGACTATTCACCGTATAAAATCTTTACGGAAAAAGGTAGAAAAAGCCATAACTTAAGTAAATTAGACTCGATCAATGTTCTTAAGTTTGAAGTGAGACTTCTTGAGACGCCTAACGCAGCAGTAGTAGCTGAAGAAGCCGGGTAAGAAGTGTTGGAGGCTGATGGTGATGATAGTGATGATGGTGGTGGTGGTGGTGGTGGATCTGTTACGTTGAAGGTGATGCCAAGACTGTTACCTTTGGCACCTTGTTAGTGGTTGAGTCACCTGGCAGAGTGTATACAGGTGACTATATTTACAATTAGAAAGATTACCGTGCGTTATTAACTTTTGTTGGGTCATTTGAAGATAAGGGCCCCCCCCCAATATACTTCACCTGATGATTAAAAAACCCTAACGCTAACCTAACCTTACTTAACCTAATCTTCCCAGGTAGCATTGGGGTGTTTAATTATTAGTTGAAATTTGGTGGGGCTGATATTCAGGTGATACGATTTTTTTTTTACATTTGAGACATACTGAAGGCCGGCGACGAGCAAACAGTGAACCCAAATATACATGAGCAGACGTGTAACTCTTTCATCTGTGTTCTGTGAGTCATGGTCACTGTACAGCTGACTAATAAAGACAGTCATCATCTGTCGTGTGCGCTGTGGCAACATAATCCTTGACGTGAAATGTTGTTATTTATACTAAGAGCATCAGTGCACGTAAAGCTGCCGAGTTTGTATGCAGGAGGTGCTGGTCTCCTCCCTCAGCCGACCATTCAGTCCTTCCCGGGTCTGATCACTGCTTTCGCATGCCACCTGACCGCTTACCCAAACATGGTGATCTCATGCATGGAAAACATCATCTGGGTGGTCAGCGCTCTTCGGTTCTAAGACGCCTTGGGGCGTCCCCTGAGACACTCCGGCCTCATCAGTAACACCCAGCAGAACCTAACAGGCTATCGTTGGCATCAGAGGTCCGCTCAAGTGGCGGAACTCACTGCTATAAAAAACAGCGGGGACTCCACAAGACGCGAGAGCAATACCACTTGCCTATACCTAGCTGTCAGCTCCTGATAAACCTAACCTAACCTAACCTACCTTGCTTGGCGGGTAACTTCTAAGAAACTAACCTAACCTAATCTAAGGAACACGATCGACACACAATCAAAATGTAAAGGTATTAGTAGAAAGTAAAATTAGGAGAGAGAGAGAAAGGGGAGGTAATAAAACATGAGACAGACAGACAGACACATCGACACTCACCAGAATTATTAACACCGATAACATGGTTTTCCCATTTCGTATTTTGGACACCAGAGGCTCGAATCCAAGTGACTTTATTTCTTCTTTCTCGTTTCTAAACTTTTTCTATTGCTTAAACTTTAATAATTCTAAAAATTCTCTGATTCCTCAACTTAACTAATCCAATTCCCTTACTTGCTCTATCTAATTCTTAAACGTTCTCTAATTCCTAAGCTTTCTCTTTCTCATTCTTATTGTAATTCCCAAACTTTTGAAAATTATATACATCTGTAAATTTTCATAGGCTTTCATAGAAATTTTCTGTGGGGGGGGGGTTGTTGACTAAAAATATAAGTTTGTTTTTGTTTTGAAGTGAAAATATAAGTTTGTTTTTGTTATGAAGTGAAAATACATCAGTTTACTATTTTCTTAAACTGTTTCCTGTAAGCGATGAAGAGCATATTGATTAATGCTTGATAACACCTGGCTGAAGCACTTTGGTTAAATTGGTCGAGAATAACGTTTCTATATCGTAACGTTACACACACACACACACACACACACACACACACAGAAACAAAAACCTCATTTAATAAACGACATCCGCATATGTAACCTCCCCCTCCTGCCTCTCCCCCTTCCTCTTACCTCTTTTCCCTTCCCTTCCCTTTCTCTCTCTCTCCTTTCCCCTCTTCCTTCCTCTTTCCCCTTCTTCACCTTATCCCCCCTCCCTCTCACCCCCCAAAAAAAATCCTGCCAATATAACAAATAATCGGAGATCCTTAACAGTAAAACCGGGTACGGTATTTGCACAGGTAGACATATACTGTACAGGTAGATGCGGTGGTGGGTGGGTAGGGTGTACAGGTAGGAGCGGTGGTGGGTGGGTAGGGTGTACAGGTAGGAGCGGTGGTGGTGGGGTGGGTAGGGTGTGTACAGGTAGGAGCGGTGGTGGGTGGTAGGTGTGCCAGGTAGGGAGCGGTGGTGGGTGGGTGGGTAGGGTGTACAGGTAGGAGCGGTGGTGGGTGGGTAGGGGTGTACAGGTAGGAGCGGTGGTGGGAGGTAGGGTGTGTTGGTAGTAGCGGTGGTGGGTGGGTAGGGTGTACAGGTATGAGTGGTGGGTGGTAGGGTGTACAGGTAGGGAGTGGTGGTGGTGTAGGGTGTACAGGTAGGGAGTGATGGTGGGTGGGTAGGGTGTAAGCAGGTAGAAAAGGTGGTGGGTGGGTAGGGTGTACAGTTAGGAGCGGTGGTGGGTGGGTAGGGTGTACAGTTAGGAGCGGTGGTGGGTGGGTAGGGTGTACAGGTAGTAGCAGTGGTGGGTGGGTAGGGTGTACAGACGCCTATGATGCAGTATACAGCGGGCGGGTCGGAGGTGCTCTTGTCCCTCATCAATAACTTATGACCAATGGTGGCTCTTGAACTGGGTCAGGAAGGGTCGGGTCGGGTCGTGTCGGTTCGGTTCGGGTCAGGTCAGGTTAGGTCAGGTCAGGTCAGGACAGGTAAGGCAGGGTTAGGGTACATTTCTCACTCTCTGCCCTTATTTCTCTTGTTGTCGTTTGTCTGCAGAAGGGTTTCAGTCAACCTGGATATAGCAGACTGAAAGTTGATCCTTCAGTGCACACACAACACAACACACCTCTGCTATAAGCCCTGCACCTTTAACACACTCTCTGTCGTCCATATATATTATACATTACATACAAACTCCTGTGAAAGATATTTTTATATATATTTATTGTAAATGCAATTTCATACACAATAGAGCGTCACGTTCCCTGGTAAATAACGAAACCCACCTTCCTGCGTCGTTATATATGCGTTGTTGCAAGTGAGCTCAACTTTCGTATGCAATTTGGGATATATTTATGTCCATTGCATCTATTGCATCTCGGCCTCAGGATATTGTTGGTTTGTTCATGTGTTTTATTTTTTTGGTATTTGTATGTATGTATGTATGTATGTATGTATGTATAAGCAACCACAAGAGGCAGTATAGAGAGGTCAGCAGCAGCAGGTAGGGGGGCGGACCACCTGCCTACAGCACTATAATCACCCCGCTGGCTCTCTCACCATACATGGATGACGGTGATTTGTTCCTCCTGCTTTAAGACCTTCTAGACACCTATAATTTTTGTACCAATTTACCAGCCAATCAGTGACCAACCAGACGTGATTATGACGCTACCTAACCTGACCTAACCTGCGAGGAGGGTTTGTTTGGTCTTTGGACGTTGGTGGTGAAGGTTAGGTTAGGTTAGGTTAGGTGAAAGGTGTCGTGGTGCGATCTTTTTAAGACGTCAGGAGAGGGGGGCGGGGGTCCTTGAACGTGTGTGAAGTAAGATGGTAAATAATGGTGTGTGAAAGGGAGGGGGTGGCGTGGTGGTGGGGAGAGGTGGAGAAGAAGAGAAGGTGGTGGAGGAGGAGGTGAAACTGGAGTAGGAGGAGGAGGAGTAGAGCGTGGAAGATGAACAGTGGAGGAGGAAGATATTGTTAGGTAAATATTAAGGTGAGGAAATGATATGGAGAAAAAAATATTACTGTAGGAAGAGAGAGAGAGAGAGAGAGAGAGAGAGAGAGAGAGAGAGAGAGAGAGAGAGGAACATATATTATTATTGTCTTAGAAGTAACGAACCATTCAGGAAAATTCCAATAAGAAACACGAAAATACACCATTAAATTTATTGATAAACCGAAAAAAAATTGTGGGAAAAAATTCACGAACATGTAAATTTTATCTAATCAAATCGGCCATGGCGTAAGGGTCTACAAGAGTGGATTAAATAAACAGAAATAAATGGATGAGGGAAACGGTATAGGGGGGTAGGAGGGGGAGGGATATTTTGGGGAAAGATGACAAACAGGAAGAAAGGTGGAGACTCCGAGTGTGTGTTGTGTAAGCTGGAGGCAGAGAGTGAAGGACTTGGTCAACACACACACACACACACACACATACACACACGCTAATGCAACCAGTAACGCATTCAGATAAATTCAAATTTGATTCTTCAGTGAGTGATTCCGTCATGGTGTCAGTCGATTGTGTGTGTGTGTGTGTGTGTGTGTGTGTGTGTGTGTGTGGATTTCAAGCCACCTGCCGGGAGATGCTTTAAGCCACCTGCCAACAGATAGGTGTTCAAGGTAGACGACTCGAGGTTCATTTGAGTTAAGGTACCTCATGAGATATGTCACGAGGTAAACTATTCAAGGAGGACACGTCAAGGTACATTAATGTTTCTGAACCTCTACCTTGAAGCATCTACCTTGAGGTGTCCTTTAAGCGTTTACCTTAAAGGAGGAACTCTTCAAGGCAGATTTTTCAAGGTTGACGTTCCAATATGTACTGAGTTAGGTACCACAAAGAACGGAGGTACAAGATAACAGCAACATTCTGGTGGACGGAAATTATACCAAGAAAAGAAGTAATAAATTTATCAGAATCCAATTTTTACGTTTTTACTCCTTGTTTTTACCTCGACTTTTATCACATTTTCCATTTAAATTTATCGATGCGTTACACCATGACGAAGGAGGAGGAGTAAGAAGAAATCGAGAGACCATGAAAACGAGTGAGAATTTTACACAGTGCCGCGGGTAAACAATAGGAATGGTTGTCTGGTCTTGATCACACACACACACACACACACACACACACACACACACACACACACACACACACAACCTTCGGACCAAATGTATTTCCCTTTTTTTTCACTGTTTGTTTGTAAAATTATTGAGAGCCATTATGGACCAAAGTATGTATGTATGTATGTATGTATGTATGTATGTATATGTATGTATGTATGTATGTATGTATGTATGTATGTATGTATGTATGTATGATCTCCCTTACCCTCCTTGTCCTCCAAACTCGTCTGCTTGGGGCCTTTGAACACTGTCTTACTAAGAGAAGTTAACCAGCAGCGTTACCCACACAAACTTGGCGTCTTGTAATTTTGTTATATTTTGTATTGTAATTTTGTATTTTTAACGATAACAAATCCCTAACATTTATTTGGACGATAGTGTCATGGTATGGGAATATTAACATTTTGAAGGATACCTAACCTAACCTGACCTAACCAAACGTAACCTAACCTAACCAAACGTAGCGTAACCTAACCAAACGTAGCGTAACCTAACCAAACATAACGTAAATCCCAACCAAACATAACGTAACCTAACCTAACCTTCACGACCAATTTTCTAAACAAGGAAGACGATAAAGATACCGTGAAAGTTAGGTAAGGTTGAAGAAGAGGAAGAGAAGAAAAATTAAGAAAACTACTGGAGTAATGTAATGTGCGTAAACCGAAGCGTAATCAGATAAAGATGCGGCGAACACACACACACACACACACACACACACACACACACACACACACACACACACACACACACACACACACACACACACACACACACACACATACACACACACACACACACACACACAAACACACACACACACACACACACACACACACACACCACCGATAAATATGTTTTATTATGCCTGTTATTCCTTTCTTGTATTGCTTATTTTTTTTAGCATCACTTTTTTGTCTCTTGTGTATCTTTTCCTTTCAACTTCATCTTCTATTATGTATTTCTTATTATTTTTTCCTCTGTTATTTCTTATTCCCTTTTTCCTTTCTTTTCTACTTTTTCTCTTCTCTGTTCTAGTTTTCTTTATTTCGTCTACTATCGTCTTCATTCTATTTATTCTCTTCCCCTTTCTTCTATTTTTGTCTTTTGTTATTCGATTTTTTTCTTCATTACCCAGCGTCATTCTTCTCCGTCTTCTTAAATCATCATCTTTTCTTCTTTTCCTTTTTTTCTCTTTTTCTATCTTCTCTTTCCATACTCTTTTCTTTCTCATTTTTCTTCGTCTACCTTCTGCATTCTTGTTTTCTCCGCCTTCGTTCTTTTCTTCTCTCATCTCTACTTTCTCCTCCCTTCATTCTTCTACGTTCTTTTATCTTTCCTTCGCTTTTGATATTTTCCTTTTCTCATCTCCGTACTTCTTTCTCCTCTCATCTCTCTACTTTATTCACCTCTCTTCATTCATTCCTCTTCCACTCTTTCTCAGTCTTCCCGCTTACGAGTTGACTATCATACCACCCCCCACCCCACTCCACCCCACCCCCACCCCCACCCCAACCCCAACACCAAGATAGTGAGTGAGTGAGTGAGGAATAGAGCCGTGACGCTGTAAACACCAGGGTACGTATCCCCTGCTGTTTTATCACTGCTTGGGAACCTATTTTGGAAGGGTGGAGGAGGGGGTGATTATAGCGACATTCCTAGAAGTTTTGGGTCAGGTGAAGATTAAGTACCACAGCTTATTTGAGCTTGATGATTAAATTCTTTAGTGCTACTTGGGGTTGGGCTGGGTTGGGTTAGGTCGAGATAGGTTTAGATGGATTGGGTTTGGTTGGGTTAGGTTGAGTTGGGTTAGCTTAAGCCTGGTTAATCTATGGGTCAAATAAGGTTTTGAGGGCTAATCTTCAGTCGATTCAAAGATTTTACTCGATATTATTGGAATTATTAATGTTATTATTTTTTTTCCATGTGTGTCATTGTATATTATTTGTTGTCATTTATCCCCGTTGGTGGAATAAATATGGATCAATTTGGCGACATTCTTCAAACGATATTAATTTCTGTTATTATGTCAGGCTTCAAGTACACAGAAGGACACGCATTATGGACCCCATTACCACCACTTGTTAGACCATTACAGATGATAATAGTGACAGTCGCATTTTTTTTTCGTTCGATTAGATACTTGAGGTTATTATGTATTTTTTTGCATTATGTATTTTTTCCCCAGATTGAGAAGTTATTACCAGTCGCAGTGTGTGTGTGGAGAGAGAGCTAGGGAGAGAGAGAGAGAGAGAGAGAGAGAGAGAGAGAGAGAGAGAGAGAGAGAGAGAGAGAGAGAGAGAGAGAGAGAGAGAGAGAGAGAGAGAGTTGCAATACCTGGTAATTTCAAGACGTTCAGGTGTGTCGTTCTCATGCTTATGCGCAGTGATTCTCAGCCTCATTAAAGTACACTGTTTCTCAATGGTCTAAATGACGTTGTATTATCTGGAGAAATTTTCACCCTGGGGTATCGACTACTTGGATGAAAACAGTGTTTCTTTAGTTCAAGGTAGTTCAAAATTATGTTTGTAAATTAAATGAAGGTATACAATTTGTGTTTTGAATTGTGTTTTAAAGTTTATTTAGGTGTGTGTGTGTGTGTGTGTGTGTGTGTGTGTGTGTGTGTGTGTAAACAATGCAGGTAACAGGTTGAATTAGTGTTGTCAGCTGGTCGTTTATTATAACTTCCAATAAACTTGAAATACAATGTTATTTTCTTCCTACGACATTGATAATAGTTTACAGAATTACCAAGTATATTTATTATTATTATTATTATTATTATTATTATTATTATTATTATTATTATTATTATTATTATTATTATTATTATTATCATTCCCTAAATAAGAAAGTTACTTTATTTCCTCATAATAATAATTATTTACATTGATTGATAAGAAAATTAAGTATTAAATTTGAGTGGATATTTTTTTGTCAATATCGACAACTCGAATGTTGTAAGAATTAATTATATTATTTTAGTGCAGATAAATTGAGCAGATGGAGGTACATAGTTTTTATTTAAGGACAAATTTTATTTCTTAAGTCACAAAAAATAGTCTTGGTTTATTTATTTTTCTTACTTGAAGACTTTCACGGTTAAATATATATTAGTGCTCCCAAATTGACCTGAAGTGATATATATTTTTTCCGATTTGGTCTTCCTAAAATTTATGGTCGGTCACAGTTTATACTAGATAAAAAATAATCTGCCTCAGTCATAAGATTGTGAAATACCTCTCCACTATTTTTTTCCCAGTATTATGATCATTTAGTTCTTGGAAATCGGTAAAAGATTTTCTTAAGTAAACAAAACAAAATTGACTTAACTCTAAATTAATTTTTTTATCTATATTATAAAATTTACGGTTATTTGCTGCTAAAACTTCATCATTCTCACAAGAGCATAAAGGTGGATTACGTGAAGATTAAACACAAGCTTATTCACCTTCGGATTAAACTCCTTAGCGCTAACCTAATCTAACCTGACGCAAATCTAACATAAGAACATAAGAACATAAGAAAATAAGGAGTCTGCAATAGGCCGGTTGGCCTGTGCATGGCAGCTCCTGTCGAGAGTTACTACCACTCAATCATCCATGAATCTATCTAGGCTCCTTTTGAAACTTTCCAGAGTTCCAGCACTTACTACAAAGTTGCTAAGCTTGTTCCACTCGTCCACCACCCTATTTGTGAACCAGTTTCTTCCTATCTCCCTCCTAAACCTAAACTTATCCAACTTAAATCCGTTGCTCCGAGTCCTATCCTGCTCGGATATTATAAGAACTTTATCTATATCCCCTTTATTGATTCCTTCACCCACTTAAATACTTCTATCATATCTCCCCGCACTCTTCGTCTTTCTAGGGAATGTAAGTTAAGTTTCTTTAACCTATCTTGATATGGAAGGTTTCTAAGTCCCGGAATCATTTTTGTCATTCTTCGCTGCACCGACTCTAGTGAATTTATATCCATTCTATAATAGGGGCACCAGAACTGAACCGCATAATCGAGGTGCGGCCTGACTAGCGCAAGATATAGTTGCAATAAGACCTCTGCACTCTTGTTACTTACACTTCTAGATATAAAACCCAATACTCTGTTTGTCTTATTTCGAACATTAACGCACTGTTTTCTAGGCCGTACGTCCGGGCTTACAAGTACTCCTAGGTCTCTTTCACAAGTCGACTTCTCTAGGTTGATGTTGTTAAGGCTGTATAATTATCAGTATTTGTTCTTCCATTATTAAGTACGCTGCACTTGCTGGTGTTGAATTTCATTTCCCATTTTTCAGACCACCCCTGCAGTTTATTTAGATCCTCCTGTAATGCATTTGCATCCTGCCCTGAATTAATCTGCCGCCCTATTTTGGTGTAATCCGCAAACTTGCTTATGTCACTGCTGATCCCAGTATCTAGATCGTTTATGTAGATTATGAACAAGAGTGGGCCTAGTACTGACCTCTGGGGAACCCCACTGGTTACACGGCCCCACTCAGATTTAACACCATCTATGCTGACCCTCTGCGTTCTATCGGTGAGCCATGATTTTATCCAATTTGAAACTTTCCCTTCGATACCATGAGCCTTAATTTTCCTCAGAAGCCTCTGATGCGGTACTCTGTCAAATGCTTTGCTAAAGTCTAAGTAATTAACATCGTAATTTTCGTCATTATCTACTACCTCGAAAACTCTCCTATAAAACGTCATCAGATTTGTTAGACAAGATTTTCCCTTTGTAAACCCATGTTGAGAGTCGTAGATTAATTTGCTTTTCTCTAGATGCGATCGGATGCTATCACCTATAATTGATTCAAGAAGAGACAGGGGAGGTAAAAGGGGAGGGAAAGGGGATGGTCTAGTGGTCCAAGATGTAGGTTATTTGTCCCAAAGTGATATAAAAAAAGAATGACGTTTAATATCCTCACCCTAACCTAACCTAACTCTGTACTCTGACATAGAACTTGAACATGTCGCACTAATGAAGTAATCTTACCGAATATCTGTCTGTCTGTCTTTGTTTAAATTATCTACCTTGTTTTGTTGTTCTTATCTACGTATGTGAAATATTTATCCTATTATTTTTTTCTATTCTCTTCTGTCTTCAGTATATTGGAAAATAAGACATATACCAAGAGCATTAAAGTCACACACACACACACACACACACACACACACACACACACACACACACAAACTTTAACATAGCATCGTGTATATTTTCAACTGAGAAATGACAGCAAATTCATGTAATCTCATTTTCGAACAAGTCAAAAGACATTTATGGATTATTAGAATAAGTACATTAGGGGGCAGTGAAATTTTGCTCAAAGCTGCACTCTTCAGGCATTGTTCCTTATACATATCTAAGACTCCATGCCAAATTTGAAGCTGATATGTCGAGGTTTAGTCTGCCGCATTTTCTACTGAAATTTTTAAATTTACCTACAGTACTAGCCAAACAGCCGCTGTGGCGGTGCAATGTTCTGTTCAGTGTTTATCAACTTTTTTTTCATATCTCTTATTTCATTTAAGTTGTCTTGTCCTTGACCAGCGAGGTGACAGGAAGATGAAGATTGCAGGGGTTGACATGAAAGTGACGAAGATGTGGGACAGAGTGACGGCAAGAGAGAAGCATGATGCGGACAGAGTTAGGAGACAGCTTGAGCAAAAACATAGATATCTGGTAGCTGGAGATATTCTTTATGTTGAGGATAATTCAGATGATTCAAGAGATATTCCTCTCGTCAATACTGATGCTGATTTTGTCCCTGATCCAAGGGCTCTGACAGACACCAGTTCACAGAACCGGACAAGACTCCCTACACTGGCTGCCGCTTGTGACCGATACTTGATTAGTGATTATGCTGGAGCTGCCATTGCTACTGCCACCTTAACTGACTATGGCATTATCACAAAGGATGACAAGAGTCAGGTTATTGGACCACATAAGTTGCGGGATGCGAGACAAAAATACCGATTTAAGAGGCAAGAAATTGAGATGGCTAGTTTAGATAATTTGACGTCACTCTATT
>NW_024747006.1:0-9863 GCF_018991925.1 Homarus americanus
TATACTCGATCAGGGGACTTTGTTATACTCGATCAGGGGACTTTGTTACACTCGATTAGGGCAGTCTGTTATACTCGACCAGGGGACTCTGTTATACTCGATCAGGGGACTTTGTCATACTCGATCAGGTGCCTTTGTTATACGCGATCAGGGGACTTTGTTGTACTCGATCAGGGGACTTTGTTATATTCGATAAGGGGATTTTGTTATACTGGATCATGGGACTTTGTTATACTCGATGAGTGGCCTTTGTTATACTCGATGAGGGGACTCTGTTATCCTCGATCAGCGGACTCTGTAATACTCGATCAGGGGACTGTGTTATACCCGATGAGGGGACTTTGTTATATTCGATGAGGGGACTTTGTTATACTCGATCATGGGACTTTGTTACACTCGATGAGGGGACTTTGCTCTACTCGATTAGGGGACTTTGTTATTCTCGATCAGGGGACTTTGTTATATTCGATGAGGGGACTTTGTTATACTCGATCATCGGACTTTGTTATACTCGATCAGGGGCCTTTGTTATACTCGATCAGGGGCCTTTGTTATACTCGACCAGGGGTCTTTGTTATTCTCGATCATGGGACTTTGTTATTCTCGATCAGGGGGACTTTGTTATATTCGATCCAGGGGCTTTGTTATACTCGATTAGGGAACTTTGTTATAATCGATCAGGGGCGTTTGTTATACTCGTTCAGGCGCCTTTGTTATATTCGATCAGGGGCCTTTGTTATACTCGACCAGGGGACTTTGTTATACTCGATCAGGGGCTTTTGTTAAACTCGATCAGGGGCCTTTGTTATACTCAATCAGGGGACTTTGTTATACTCGATCAGGAGACTTTGTTATACTCGATCAGGGGACATTGTTATATTCGATAAGGGGATTTTGTTATACTCGATCATGGGACTTTGTTATACTCGATCAGGGGCCTTTGATATACTCGATCAGGGGCCTTTGTTTTACTCGATCAGGGAACTTTGTTATACTCGATCAGGGGACTTTCTTATATTCTATGAGGGGACTTTGTTATACTCGATCATGGGACTTTGTTATACTCGATCAGAGGCCTTTGTTATACTCGATCAGGGGCCTTTGTTATACTCGTTAAGGGAACTTAGTTATACTCGATCAGGGGACTTTGTTATATTCGATGAGGGGACTTTGTTATACTCGATCATGGGACTTTGTGACACTCGATGAGGGGCCTTTGTTATACTCGATGAGGGGACTTTGCTCTACTCGATTAGGGGACTTTGGTATACTCGATCAGGGGACTTTGTTATATTCGATGAGGGGACTTTGTTATACTCGATCATGGGACTTTGTTATAACCGATCAGGGGCCTTTGTTATACTCGATCAGGGGCCTTTGTTATACTCGACCAGGGGTCTTTGTTATTCTCGATTAGTGGCCTTTGTTATACTTGATCAGGGGGTTTTGTTATACTCGATCAGGGGACTTTGTTATTCTCGATCAGGGGGACTTTGTTATATTCGATCCAGGGGCTTTGTTATACTCGATCAGGCGCCTTTGGTATATTCGATCGAGGGCCTTTGTTAGCATACTCGACCAGGGGACTTTGTTATACTCGATCAGGGCTTTTATTAGAAAACTCGATCAAGGGGCCTTTGTTATACTCAATCAGGGGGACTTTGTTATACTCGATCAGGGGACTTTGTTATACTCGATCAGGGGACTTTGTTATATTCGATGAGGGGATTTTGTTATACTCGATCATGGGACTTTGTTATACTCGATCAGGGGCCTTTGATATACTCGATCAGGGGCCTTTGTTTTACTCGATCAGGTAACTTTGTTATACTCGATCAGGGGACTTTCTTATATTCTATGAGGGGACTTTGTTATACTCGATCATGGGACTTTGTTATACTCGATCAGAGGCCTTTGTTATACTCGATCAGGGGCCTTTGTTATACTCGATAAGGGAACTTTGTTATACTCGATCAGGGGACTTTGTTATATTCGATGAGGGGACTTTGTTATACTCGATCATGGGACTTTGTGACACTCGATGAGGGGACTTTGCTCTACTCGATTAGGGGACCTTGGTATACTCGATCAGGGGACTTTGTTATATTCGATGAGGGGACTTTGTTATACTCGATCATGGGACTTTGTTATACCCGATCAGGGGCCTTTGTTATACTCGATCAGGGGCCTTTGTTATACTCGACCAGGGGTCTTTGTTATTCTCGATCAGTGGCCTTTTTTATACTTGATCAGGGGCTTTGTTATACTCGATCATGGGACTTTATTTATTCTCGATCAGGACTTTATTTATGTTATTCGATCCAGGGCTTTGTTATACTCGATCAGGAACTTTGTTGCATACTCGATCAGGGCCTTTGTTATACTTTCGTTCAGGCGCATTTATATTCGATCAGGGCCTTTGTTATACTCGACCAGGGGACTTTGTTATACTTTCGATCAGGGCTTTATTTAAGCTCGATTAGGGGCCTTTTTTATACTCGATAAGGGGACTTTGTTCTGCTCGATGAGGGACTTTGTTATACTCGATCAGGGAACTTTGTTATATTCGATGAGGGGACTTTGTTCTACTCGATCAGGGGACTTTGTTATACTCGATCAGGGGACTTTGTTATATTCGATGAGGGGACTTTGTTATACTCGATCATGGGACTTTGTTATACTCGATCAGGGGCCTGTGTTATACTCGATCAGGAGCCTTTGTTATACTCGATCAGGGAACTTTGTTATACTCTATCAGGGGACTTTGTTATACTCGATCAGGGGACTTTCTTATACTCGTTCACGGGATTTTGTTATACTCGATCAGGGGACTTTGTTATATTCGATGAGGGGGCTTTGTTATACTCGATCAGGCGAATTTGTTATACTCGATCTGGGGACTTTGTTATACTCGATCGGGGGACTTTGTTATACTCGATGAGGGGCCTATGTTAAACTCGATCAGAGGCCTTTCTTATACTCGATCAGGGGACTTTGTTATACTCGATGAGGGGCCTTTGTCATACTCGATCAGGTGCCTTTGTTATACTCGATCAGGAGACTTTGTTGTACTCGATCAGGGGACTTTGTTATATTCGATAAGGGGACTTTGTTATACTGGATCATGGGACTTTGTTATACTCGATGAGTGGCCTTTGTTATACACGATGAGGGGACTCTGTTATCCTCGATCAGCGGACTCTGTAATACTCGATCAGGGGACTTTATTATACTCGAAAAGTGGCCTTTGTTATACTCTTTTAGAGGCCTTTGTTATACTCGAACAGGGACCTTTGTTAAACTCGATCAGAGGCCTTTGTTATTTTCGTCAGGCGCCTTTGTTATATTCGATTAGGGGCCTTTGTTATACTCGACCAGGGGACTTTGTTATACTCGATCATGCGACTTTGTTATACTCGATCAGGGGCCTTTGTTATACTCGATATGGGGCCTTTGTTATACTCGATCAGGGAACTTTGTTATACTCGATCAGGGGACTTTGTTATATTCGATGAGGGGACTTTGTTATACTCGATCATAGGACTTTGTTACACTCGATGAGGGGCCTTTGTTATACTCGATGAGGGACTTTGCTCTACTCGATTAGGGGACTTTGTTATACTCGATCAGGGGCCTTTGTTATACTCGATCAGGGGCCTTTGTTATACTCGATCAGGGAACTTTGTTATACTCGATCAGGGGACTTTGTTATATTCGATGAGGGGACTTTGTTATACTCGATCATGGGACTTTGTTACACTCGATGAGGTGCCTTTATTAAACTCGATCATGGGACTTTGTCATACTCGATCAGGGGACATTGTTACACTCGATGAGGGGACTTTGCTCTACTCGATTAGGGGACTTTGTTATACTCGACCAGGAGACTTTGTTATACTCGATCATGGGACTTTGTTATACTCGATCAGGGGCCTTTGTTATACTCGATATGAGGCCTTTGTTATACTCGATCAGGGAACTTTGTTATACTCGATCAGGGGACTTTGTTATATTCGATGAGGGGACTTTGTTATACTCGATCATAGGACTTTGTTACACTCGATGAGGGGCCTTTGTTATACTCGATGAGTGGACTTTGCAGTACTCGATTAAGGGACTTTGGTATACTCGATGAGGGGCCTTTGTTGTACTCGATCAGGGGCCTTTGTTATACTCGATCAGGGAACTTTGTTATACTCGATCAGGGGACTTTGTCATACTCGATCAGGGGACTTTGTTACACTCGATGAGGGGACTTTGCTCTACTCGATTAGGGGACTTTGTTATACTCGATCAGGGGACTTTGTTTTATTCGATGAGGGGACTTTGTTATACTCGATCATCGGACTTTGTTATACTCGATCAGGGCCCTTTGTTATACTCGATCAGGGGACTTTGTTACACTCGATGAGGGGACTTTGCTTTACTCGATTCGGGGACTTTGTTATACTCGATCAGGGGACTTTGTTATATTCGATGAGGGGACATTGTTATACTCGATCATCGGACTTTGTTATACTCGATCAGGGGCCTTTGTTATAATCGATCAGGGGCCTTTGTTATACTCGACCAGGGGTCTTTGTTATACTCGATCAGGGGCCTTTGTTATAGTTGATCAGGGGGCTTTGTTATACTCGATCAGGGGGACTTTGTTATATTCGATCCAGGGGCTTTGTTATACTCGATCAGGGAACTTTGTTATACTCGATCAGGGGCCTTTGTTATACTCGTTCAGGCGCCTTTGTTATATTCGATCAGGGGCCTTTGTTATACTCGACCAGGGGACTTTGTTATACTCGATCAGGGGCTTTTGTTAAACTCGATCAGGGGCCTTTGTTATACTCAATCAGGGGCCTTTGATATACACGATCAGGGGTCTTTGTTTTACTCGATCAGGGAACTTTGTTATACTCGATCAGGGGACTTTGTTATATTCGATGAGGGGACTTTGTTATACTCGATCATGGGACTTTGTTACACTCGATGAGGGGCCTTTGTTATACTCGATGAGGGGACTTTGTTCTACTCGATCAGAGGACTTTGTTATACTCGATCAGGGGACTTTCTTATACTCGATCAGGGAACTTTGTTATACTCGATCAGGGGACTTTGTTATATTCGATGAGGGGACTTTGTTATACTCGATCATGGGACTTTGTTACACTCGATGAGGAGCCTTTGTTATACTCGATGAGGGGACTTTGCTCTACTCGATTACGGGACTTTGTTATACTCGATCAGGGGACTTTGTTATATTCGATGAGGGGACTTTGTTATACTCGATCATGGGACTTTCTTATACCCGATCAGGGGCTTTTGTTATACTCGATCAGGGGCCTTTGTTATACTCGACCATGGGTCTTTGTTATACTCGATCAGGGGCCTTTGTTATACTTGATCAGGGGGCTTTGTTATATGATCAGGGGACTTTGTTATTCTCGATCACGGGGACTTTGTTATATTCGATCCAGGGGCTTTGTTATACTCGATCAGGGAACTTTGTTATACTCGATCAGGGGCATTTGTTATACTCGTTCAGGCGCCTTTGTTATATTCGATCAGGGGCCTTTGTTATACTCGACCAGGGGACTTTGTTATACTCGATCAGGGGCTTTTGTTAAACTCGATCAGGGACCTTTGTTATACTCAATCAGGGGCCTTTGTTATACTCGATCAGGGAACTTTGTTATACTCGATCAGGGGACTTTGTTATATTCGATGAGGGGACTTTGCTATACTCGATCATGGGACTTTGTTACACTCGATGAGGGGCCTTTGTTATACTCGATAAGGAGACTTTGCTCTACTCGATTAGGGGACTTTGTTATACTCGATCAGGGGACTTTGTTATATTCGATGAGGGGACTTTGTTATACTCGATCATGGGACTTTGTTATACCCGATCAGGGGCCTTTGTTATACTCGATCAGAGGCCTTTGTTATACTCGACCATGGGTCTTTGTTTTACTCGATCAGGGGCCTTTGTTATACTTGATCAGGGGGCTTTGTTATACTCGATCAGGGGACTTTGTTATTCTCGATCAGGGGGACTTTGTTATATTCGATCCAGGGGCTTTGTTATACTCGATCAGGGAACTTTGTTATACTCGATCAGGGGCCTTTGTTATACTCGTTCAGGCGCCTTTGTTATATTCGATCAGGGGCCTTTGTTATACTCGACCAGGGGACTTTGTTATACTCGATCAGGGGCTTTTGTTAAACTCGATCAGGGGCCTTTCTTATACTCAATCAGGGGACTTTGTTATACTCGATCAGGGGACGTTGTTATTCTCGATCAGGGGACTTTGTTATATTCGATGAGGGCACTTTGTTATACTCGATCATGGGACTTTGTTATACTCGATCAGGGGACTTTGTTATATTCGATGAGGGGACTTTGTTATACTCGATCATGGGACTTTGTTATACTCGATGAGGGGCCTTTGTTATACTCGATGAGGGGACTTTGTTCTACTCGATCAGGGCCCTTTGTTATACTCGATCAGGGAACTTTGTTATATTCGATGAGGGGACTTTGTTTTACTCGATCATGGGACTTTCTTATACTCGATCAGGGGCCTTTGTTATGCTTGATCAGGGGCCTTTGTTATACTCGATCAGGGGACTTTGTTTTCCTCGTCCAGGGGAGTTTGTTATACTCGATCAGGGGACTTTGTTATACTCGATCAGGGGACTAGGTTATACTCGGTGAGGGGACTTTGTTATACTCGATCAGGGGACTTTGTTAACCTCGATCAGAGGCCTGTGTTATACTCGATCAGGGGATTGTGTTATACTCGATCATGGGGCTTTGTTATACTCGATGAGGGGCCTTTGTTATACTCGATGAGGGGACTTTGTTCTACTCGATCAGGGGACTTTGTTATACACGATTAGGGTGACTTTGTTATATTCGATGAGGGGACTTTGTTATACTCGATCATGGGACTTTGTTACACTCGATGAGGGGCCTTTGTTATACTCGATGAGGGGACTTTGTTCTACTCGATCAGGGGACTTTGTTATACTCGATCAGGGGACTTTGTTATATTCGATGAGGGGACTTTGTTATACTCGATCAGGGGAATTTGTTATACTCGATCAGGGGCCTTTGTTATACTCGATCAGGGGCCTTTGTTATACTCGATCAGGGAACTTTGTTATACTCGATCAGGGGACTTTTTTATACTCGATCAGGGGACTTTCTTATACTCGTTCACGGGATTTTGTTATACTCGATCAGGGGACTTTGTTATATTCGATGAGGGGGCTTTGTTATACTCGATCAGGCGAATTTGTTATACTCGATCAGGAGACTTTGTTATACTCGATCAGGGGACTTTGTTATACTCGATGAGGGGCCTTTGTTATACTCGATCAGAGGCCTTTGTTATACTCGATCAGGGGACTTTGTTATACTCGATCAGGGGACTGTGTTACACTCGATTAGGGCAGTCTGTTATTCTCGACCAGGGGACTTTGTCATACTCGATCAGGTGCCTTTGTTATACTCGATCAGGGGACTTTGTTCTACTCGATCAGGGGACTTTGTTATATTCGAAATGGGGACTTTGTTATACTGGATCATAGGACTTTGTTATACTCGATGAGTGGCCTTTGTTATACTCGATTAGAGGACTTTGTTAAACTCGATCAAAGGCCTTTGTTATTCTCGATTAGAGGACTTTGTTAAACTCGATGAGGAGACTTTGTTATACTCGATCAGGGGCCCTTGTTATACTCGATCAGGGGCATTTGTTATACTCGATCAGGGGCCTTTGTTATTCTCGATTAGAGGACTTTGTTAAACTCGATGAGGAGACTTTGTTATACTCGATCAGGGGACTTTGTTATTCTCGATCAGGGGGAGTTTATTATATTCGATCCAGGGGCTTTGTTATACTCGATCAGGGAACTTTGTTATACTCGATCAAGGGCCTTTGTTATACTCGTTCAGGCGCCTTTGTTATATTCGATCAGGGGCCTTTGTTATACTCCACCAGGGGACTTTGTTATACTCGATCAGGGGCTTTTGTTAAACTCGATCAGGGGCCTTTCTTATACTCAATCAGGGGACTTTGTTATACTTGATCAGGGGACTTTGTTATACTCGATCAGGGGACTTTGTTATATTCGATGAGGGGACTTTGTTATACTCGATCATGGGACTTTGTTACACTCGATGAGGGGCCTTTGTTATACTCGATGAGGGGGCTTTGCTCGACTCGATTAGGGGACTTTGTTATACTCGATGAGGGGCCTTTGTTATACTCGATCAGGGGCCTTTGTTATACTCGATAAGGGAACTTTCTTATATTCGATCAGGGGACTTTGTTATACTCGATCAGGGGACTTTCTTATACTCGATCAGGGAACTTTGTTATACTCGATCAGGGGACTTTGTTATATTCGATGAGGGGACTTTGTTATACTCGATCATGGGACTTAATACACTCGATGAGGAGCCTTTGTTATACTCGATGAGGGGACTTTGCTCTACTCGATTAGGGGACTTTGTTATACTCGATCAGGGGACTTTGTTATATTCGATGAGGGGACTTTGTTATACTCGATCATGGGACATTGTTACACTCGATGAGGGGCCTTTGTTATACTCGATCATGGGACTTTGTTATACTCGATCAGGGGACTTTGTTACACTCGATGAGGGGACTTTGCTCTACTCGATTAGGGGACTTTGTTATACTCGATTAGGGGACTTTGTTATATTCGATGAGGGGACATTGTTATACTCGATCACCGGACTTTGTTATACTCGATCAGGGGCTTTTGTTATACTCGATCAGGGGCCTTTGTTATACTCGACCAGGGATCTTTGTTGTACTCGATCAGGGGCCTTTGTTATACTTGATCAGGGGGCTTTGTTATACTCGATCAGGGGACTTTGTTATTCTCGATCATGGGGACTTTGTTATATTCGATCCAGGGGCTTTGTTATACTCGATCATGGGACTTTGTTACACTCGATGAGGGAACTTTGTTATACTCGATCAGGGGCCTTTGTTATACTCGATCAGGGAACTTTGTTATACTCGATCAGGGGCCTTTGTTATACTCGTTCAGGCGCCTTTGTTATATTCGATCAGGGGGCTTTGTTATACTCGACCAGGGGACTTTGTTATACTCGATCAGGGGCTTTTGTTAAACTCGATTATTGGCCTTTGTTATACTCAATCAGGGGCCTTTGATATACACGATCAGGGGTCTTTGTTTTACTCGATCAGGGAACTTTGTTATACTCGATGAGGGGCCTTTGTTATATTCGATGAGGGGACTTTGTTATACTCGATCATGGGACTTTGTTAAACTCGATGAGGGACTTTGTTATACGCGATGAGGGACTTTGTTCTACTCGATCGGGGACTTTTGTTATACTTTCGATCAGGGACTTTGTTATATTCGATGAGGGGACTTTGTTATACTCGATCATGGGACTTTGTTATACTCGATCAGGGGCCTTTGTTATACTCGATCAGGGGCCTTTGTTATACTCGATCAGGGAACTTTGTTAAACTCGATCAGGGGACTTTGTTTTATTCGATGAGGGGAATTTGTTATACTCGATCATGGGACTTTGTTACACTCGATGAGGGGCCTTTGTTATACTCGATGAGGGGACTTTGCTCTTCCTGATTAGGGGACTTTGTTAAACTCGATCAGGGGACTTTGTTTTATTCGATGAGGGGACTTTGTTATACTCGATCATGGGACTTTGTTATACCCGATCAGGGGCCTTTGTTATACTCGATCAGGGGCCTTTGTTATACTCGACCATGGGTCTTTGTTTTACTCGATCAGGGGCCTTTGTTATACTTGATCAGGGGGCTTTGTTATACTCGATC
>NW_024747007.1:0-15000 GCF_018991925.1 Homarus americanus
CTCAGGGACAACAGGAGATACACAGAAACAACAGGAGGTACTCAGGGACATCGATGTACTTACAGACAACAGGAGGTACTCGGGGACAACAGGAAGCACTCAGGGACAACAGGAGATACACAGAAACAACAGGAGGTACTCAGGGACAACAGGAGATACACAGAAACAACAGGAGGTACTCAGGGACATCGATGTACTTATAGACAACAGGAGGTACTCGGGGACAACAGGAAGCACTCAGGGACAACAGGAGGTACACAGAAACAACAGGAGGTACTCAGGACATCGATGTACTTATAGGCATTTCTTTCTGGGAGGTACTCGGGGACAGGAAGCACTCAGGGACAACAGGAGATACTGAAGCAACAGGAGGTGCTCAGGGACAACAGGAGATACTAGAAACAACAGGAGGTACTCAGGGACATCGAGGTACTTATAGACAACAGGAGGTACTCGGGGACAACAGGAGGTACTCGGGGACAACAGGAGGTACTCGGGGACAACAGGAGGTACTCAGAGACAACAGGAGGTACTCAGAGACAACAGGAGGTACTCGGGGACAACAGGAGGTACTCAGAGACAACATGATGTACTCAGAAACACCAGGAAATACTAAGAGTCAACACAAGACAAGTGTACAAATCATCCCTCAGAGGAAGCCAACGCGTAAGGATATATACACTGTCTTCCCATCTCTCTTTCCATCGCCGTCATGTTTCCACCCCCCACCCCCTCCCCCCAATTCCTTCACCAGTCATCCATAAACTAATGTCATTACGCATCTCTCTAACCCTCTACCATCTATATACTGTTCCTCCTTTACTCATAATTTTCCGAATGTTAACTGTCAAGTTGCTTCATACTTGTTCCTCTGTGACCACCTCTCTCCTTTTCCCTCTTAGAACAAAATATTCAGAAAGATGTCCCAGTGATGTGGTCGATTTGTATGGAGTCTATTTACTTCTATTACATATTTTCAGTGACCATCCACGTTTTTTCTTTTTTTTTAATAAATTCCCAGAAGTGTATTTCGTGAACGTCGTGTGTCAGTGTCAGGCGTGTTTTCCTGTTATTAGTAGTCATGAGCAGGGACGGGAAGAAGCCGGGAGGTAGGCAGGTCGACCCCTTACACACCCGCCAGACGCTGCTTGGGTCTCTTATAACACGTTCTCTCCAGCCCTATGTACCAGTAGTGCCCACGTCAACACTACCTGCAGGTAAGTAGAACTATACAGTACAGTACTTCACCTTTCAACTCTCTTATTTACAATTCGTGTAATTTTTTCCGTTATGTCAGCCGGATGAAATTCCAAGAACAGAATTAATACCCGGCTGCTTTGGGGTCTTATACAGTATCTAAATGAATACTGATTTTAATCATTTATTAGATAGATAGATAGTTATTATGAAACAACAGTGAAATGCCTAAAACTCTTCGTGTTTTCTTTCTTGTTTGTAACTATTACATATGTACATGGATCACGTGCACCCACAGTGATTTATTTGTATATTTATGCAAAATACTTCGATCAGATGTCAGAAAAGAAATATAAAATAGCAAAGTACCGTCCCTCAAGACACAGTGTATCCTGATCTACGTGTTCACAGTAATTTACCTCATCCTTTTCCTTCAGGTCAAAAGAAATAAGTACAGTGATAAGAGAGACGCTTCACTTAGGGAGTCTCATCCTCGCATAGATCATCACACACATCATGGAAGCCTAAACACAGGGCTGTAGACGCCAAGATGTTTCCATGGTAACATAACCCAGGCCAGGGTCCGGGTTCTCGGGTCTCTGTGATTTTTTCTTTATCTTCTTTTTCTTCACTTAAATTGGATTACGAGATAAGACACCGTGAAGGTACAGTATTATCTTAGTGAAAATTTGCCGCTGCCTTGAACTTAAGTTTTGTGTGTTAAGATACTTCTTGTACCAAAAGTTAGAAAACAACATAGAGCACAAGCTTCAGAAAATCTTGATCCATCCAGTACTTATGTTTTCAAATACAAATATATTGTTCTACTTTTTAACTCCTTAATTTTATCCATACTAATTTACTTCACTAACATCCACTAATTAAAGCCTCAACTTTCTCGTATCATAATTTTGATAAAGGAAATACAATGTAAAATTCAACTGCACCAATAATAAGCAGAAATCCCACCAGACGCCCAGATTCATCCCATAACAATAGTCTATGGACAGTAGACTGGGAACCTAATATACCAACAAATGTCCGAACCTTCTAATACAGTCAACTACAGGAGGCATCTGAGGACGGCCCAGGACACATATGATGAGTCACTCAATAAAACACAACATCACAGTAAAACATAGCAGCTGGTGTACCGTACAGTACATGACCGACCGAGTGATCCATTCCTCCCCTACATACAGGTACATAATAGATGTGACAACCTTGTCCTCCTCCCCCGAATTACTTTATCCTCCTCCTCTTGTCCTTCGCTTCTATGGAAGAGAAGGAAAGAAGATATGAAGCTGTCAACCCTTGGTCATGCCACAGCGTTCAAATGTCACCTGAACGGTTATTATATATATATATATATATATATATATATATATATATATATATATATTTTTTTACATATATATATATATATATATATATATATATATATATATATATATATATATATATATATATATATATATATATATATATATATATATATATATATATATATATATAAATATATAATATGTGTGTGTGTGTGTGTTTGTATTATATTTTCATATATTATATGTATATTACAAAGTTAGAAGTGTGTAAGGACATAAGGTGAAGGATGACGCCACATTTTTTTAATAACGATGGCCTCGCCCTCGTCTCCCTCACTTGAGAAACTCATGACCCAAAAAATAGCTCTCATTAGCGCCTCAACTCTCTAGTTTATGCGCGGGTGAGCACACAAGTTTGGCCAGTTGTGTGGCATCATTATATTTTTATCTTGCCACTGAGGATGACGTAGTGGGTCATCACCATCTGCTAAACTGCCATCATGGTAGAAATAATTTATATACTTTAGTATCTTCAGCACAAGAACACTTAGAAAATAGTTTTACTGTGGCTTCACTATGTTCGTGTGTGTGTGTGTGTGTGTGTGTGTGTGTGTGTGTGTGTGTGTGTGTGTGTGTGTGTGTGTGTGTGTGTATGTGTGTGTGTGTGTGTGTGTGTCGTTACATAACAGTTATCGTTTTTTTACAAAGAAATATAAATCAAATTGATATGATATTTACCCTTCGTTTAATCTTTGTGGATATTAATCTGAACAGAATTATCATTGATGCGTTCACACTTACATCATAATCAAATAACTCTTCAGCAGTGTTTAACAATACGGAGAAAATCTTTGCTGAGCCAACAGTAAGTATACCGTGAAATGGTTAAAGGCACTGAACTGAACTAAATACCAGGACGAAGGTAAGGATGAATCATGAGAAGCTTGGCGGTTCTTCTGTACAGGTGAGTGAGGAGGCCGAGACACGCAACCTCACATTATTTATTTATGGGAACCTTCACCTGTGGAATATTAATGGTGAGTGGACAGATGGGTACCAGACCATGCATGTCGCGGTATTGAAAATTTTTTCTCCAGCTAGATCCATTATTTATATTTACCACACAGGTTGCTGGGCCTATTTTAACCTCTGTCTAGGACCGGTGTCACCTTGATGTTGGTCATACACACAGAGAACTGCCTGATTATGGACTTTGTTTTTCAATTTCTTTTAGCAAAAGAACAGTCAGTTGTCAAATGTATACCTTTTGGTTATTAAGAAGTAAAATAAATTCAGGGTAGCGAAGGTTTGCGAATTAAGAAAGTTTCTTGTGCCACAGAATAAAATCACTATCGTGATCGCTTTAAGATTCGCTGTTGTGACAAGGGTCAATACAAACAATAGACATCGTTCATGTGTATAGAAACCTCCTTTCATACTTTAAATAAAAACTGTCTCACGAAAGGAATGCACGAAGCACTAATGGCTGGGAATGCACCAATTCTGAATGGCTCTGACACTTTAATTTGCATTACAAACTTGCTAGCGGTTAGACCCTGGACTCTAATGCTAATTCCTTCCGCGGCTCTGTGACCCTCATCTACGTAAATGATAATGGCCGCTTAATTGTAATGGCAACAGTTCTTTCTCTCTGAGTTGTGTACAATCATTACTTGGGCTGGGTCGCCAGCATAGTGTGTACTTATTTTTGGTGTGTGTGTGTGTGTGTGTGTGTGTGTGTGTGTGTGTGTGTGTGTGTGTGTGCGTGTGTGTGTGTGTGTGTGTGTGCGTGTACATCCTCACGTCACTTCCAAATTGAAAAAAATAATAATAATATTTACAAATTCAATTGAAAAAAACAAGTTGTCAGACAATGAAGAAAAACAACAACATGTCAAACACAGAAGATGAAAGACAAGTCAATGAACCACACAAAAGTTACACACACATACACACACACACACACAAGAAGACCAAGACAAACAGAGATATTCTTCTGTTTTACCCGTACAAAAATGTCCCTGTGCTAATGTGACTCCCTGGGTCCCTTCTCCCAGCTCACTCAGTATATAACAATAATGACATTGTAAGTTAACTTTTTTGACGAAGGTGTTCGGTGTGTTGGTGTAAATTACTGAGAGAAAAAAGGATCCGACGAAATGACTTATAAACAGTCAGTTAAAAATCCCTCCATTCTTATACTAAGCTACGCAATGCCACGCCACGCTAAATTGTATCACTCCCGAATTGTGGTTGGTGAAATCCCGCTACGCCACAGCATAACACTATATAATGGTACTCCTTTATGAAGGTAACCTTTAAATTAAATAGGGTACCCCCAATTATAGTACCAATTCCAACACACAGTAACTAAATCCATCAGGACCCCCACAAATCGGTACGCTACTCTACGTCTGATCACGGTAACCTCTACTGATGGTATTTTTTCAGCTCTGCAATCACTCAACCTGGTACCCAATACCATGGTACCCAACACAGCAGAAAGTCAAATAATCCTCCGGCACTATGTCACAGGTAAAAACAAAGATTCTGGCGCTATAATCCCAAATTCCTTGGATAAAATCATCGTATCCAGAAGACAAAATTTCCGCCAGTAGCCTAGTGAGACGCTGGGTGCGGAGCACAAATGTCCTTTCGATAAATAATTCCTGGCGACTGAAAATGTGAAAAAAATACTAAACTTTTGAAACAAAAATTCTAAATTACACAAAAGGATAAAAACATCAAAATTACACCGAGAAATCTATCGTATCTAGATACATATAATTAGCATCCCTTAGGAGACCAAATTATCATACAGAATACTTCGAGATTCTTTACCATAGTTTTGTCCCCATAATAGTGTTGAGTTAACGTAGCTAATTACGACAGTCTCAGTGTTAATTTCAATGCAATTTTTATATCTTCGCTTTAGTAGAGAACTTTAAGTCAACCCTTTACAAGAAATATTCAGCGTAAGAACATTTGTACATAAACACTGCACACTTTACGCACCTAATTTCTAACAGGAATTCGCAGGAAAATTAAAGAACATACTGAAAATAACAAACGTTTACATAAATAAAACGATAATTAAAGGAAAATGAACGTCAATAACATAAGTTAAAAGCAAAATGAAAATAAAATAAAAGCTCACTAGACTTGACGGAAACGTACAGTACAGCCGCTGGCGTCATGGTAACCCACAACAATGGTGAGTCATATTCCACCACGGTGTTATAGGCTTAATCATGGTACACACACCATAAGCCCATATAAAAATTTTTCGAGTACAATGTACTTCTACAGATAACTTATTACGACACTTGGCTATATATCTTAAATAGTCATCGCAGGAATGTTTGTTCATCACTACCCTAGGTACAGATCCCACTAAATGCTAATCGCTGGCAAAGTTAATTCACACCGAAAAAAATATAAAGTTCTGAAAAAAATGCATCCATGACCATAAAGAAATAATAAAATAATAAATAAAAGAAACACAGAAAGCCAATAACGGAAGTTCAAAGGCAAAAGAAACAATTATTTTACTATGTTTGACAAAAGAGAAGTAGCTAGCTATTACAAGTTTTAGCTAAACATATTATTTACTTTAACAGATTAAAAAATTAAACATACTTTACTTCACACACCTTGATAAAAAATAGATTAGGGACTTTTAGGTTTGCTGAACTTAATGTTTTAGTAGATATAAGTCAGTATATTGTAGATAGTAGAAATAGGCTCTGCTTTAAAATTTTTGTTTAGCTATTTCTTTCGGGAATTGTTAACAAAGTACTGTAAATAAAGTTCAAAGGAAATATCTATTACCTTTACAGTTTTACATAAAATAATGATAACCAAAATGAATTTACAATGGTTTTGGAATCCCTAACAGTTCCAGGAAAAGCAGCTACAGTTTTTGCAATTCTACAACCTAATCTAACCCATAATTCATTAATGAAACATTGAATGTCAGTTACAATACCTTTTAACTGTTCCTCCAAAGAAACATATTTTTTAAACAATGCATAAAATTACAAGAGAACCATCTATTTTTAAGAAAAGATTAACAGTTCATTAAACAAAGAAGAATCCAAAGATTATTTAAATACTTATTGAAGCTTTGCAAAAAATTACTTTCTTAAAGCTTGACAAAAAATGATAAATACTTCTCAAAGCTTAGCAACAAAGGTTTAATTACTTCTCAAAGCTTGGCAACAAAGATTGAATTACTTCTCAAAGGTTGACAAAAAAGATTACAGTAATTACTTCTCAAACCTTAGCAAAAAAAATTAATTACTTCTCAAAGCTTGACAAAAAATAATTACTTCTCAACCCTTGGCAAAAAAGATCAATTACTTCTTTAAGCTTGGCAAAAAGATTAATTCTCAAGCTTGACAAAAAATTTATTACCGGTACTTCTCAAAGCTTGATAACAAACATTAATTACTTCTCAAAGCTTGGCAAGAAAGCTTAACTACTTCTCAAAACTGTGCAAAAAGATTAATTACTTCTTAAAACTTGGCAAAAAATATTAGTTCTCAAAGTTTGACAAAAAGATTAATTACTTTTTAAAGCTTGGCAAACGAGATTAGTTACTTAACAAAGCTTTACAAAATTTATATATACCAGCTATACAGATCCCGCACAAACCATGACCTGAAAAATTGTCTTACAAACCTTGCCAAGAAGACTTGAATGCTTGATCACAGACAAAATTATCATGTATAATTACTGTACTATACCATTTTCCCTTTGTTTTACGGTATAACTTTTGCTTTTTCCTTCCGAAATTGGCAAAAAGAAAAGGAACACTCACTTCATCTTTGTGGCAAATGTGTAGTAGTGGAGACAATCTTGAGAACTTGATGTGCCTGCCAAGTCAGTAAACAATAGAGATTGAATCATCATCACCTTCTCTGTCCAGCCTCGACTTACATTTCATAATACCATGAATACCAAAGTTAAATTAAATGCTAAGAATCTCAGAATAAACCCATGAATTTCACAGATATACAATGTACCAAGAATTCAAATATATTAAATACCAAAAATTTCTAAGTTAAATTAAAAATCAAGAATTTCAGAACTTTAATTTAAAAAAAAGTTAAATTTTATATGAAGAGTTCCAAAGTCAAAATACCGGTAAATGCCAAGAATTTCAAAGTTGAAATCCTAAGTCAAAAGCTAAGAATTTTAGGTAAATACCCAAAATTACAAAGTTAAATGACAAGAATTAAAAAATTAAATTCAATACCATAAATTTCAAAATCGAATTAGAAAAATTAAATACCAATATTTCCAGTGAAATCCCAACTCCAAATTTTAATTCCAAGGTGAAATAGCAAGAATTTAAAATTTATATACGTACCGTGTATAAATTTTAAAAATAATTCCGAACTTAAATACCAAGAATTCGACAAGTTTAATTTATTGTAGGTTATATCACGTTACGTTAAGTAAAACAGGTTACGCCAACCTACATTACATTAACCTAGATTACATTATGTAGGTTGTTAAGTTAGGCTAAGTTACCTAGTTACTCTATTTTGGATCAATTTTGGAGGAACGTCAGACGGAGGCGAGAGAGGCAGAAGATAATATCAATCTCTTTCGTTAATTAGCCAACACCTACCTTTACGATGTTCCGCTGAAGATGGGAGGAGTGTGGTGGCGGTGTACAGTAGTGGCAGTCACAGCCTACTTCACCTTATGTCACTTTATGTATAAATTTTCACTTAAAATCACTTATAACTCACTATTATTTTCCAGATTCTTAATAATTTTGTCTTCATAAATACAATATTATTAAATGCCATTAGCACCTTTCACGCCACTTATCCAAGACTAATATCAATTTTCAACAAAGTTTTTGGTTATTTGTCATTTAATTTTCAAATTCACTTTACACTAACACGAAGTCTTTATTTTCCTATTTTATCCGAGTTAAAAACAATCGGCACCGTAGTTGGCATGTAACTACAACACCAGTTATTTTATCCTAATTCTCTCTATAGTTTATCTAAGTTATTGTCACATCATTGTATTTTGTCTAGTTTACTATTGCATCACTGTATAATGACCGTCACTGCGTAAAATCACCGTAAAATCGCCATAAATCACTGAATGAATAAGTTGGCCAGAGCATTCAACCGCAACACTTTAAAACCCTCGTAGTCCTTTAAATTCACCATAGGCCTTTTAAGTCACAGTTCACAAAGTAATCACACCTTACCTACAAGTGTCTAGAATTAGTATAGTTGTCCTTAGATGAAGAAAGAGCTTGTATTGTAAGATATTCAAGAATAGGGGCAAAAAATTCCGTCTTTTCTACTTAACGTTCTCAGACATAACAACTCGATGTTTCCTCAACTCACCGACAGAGGCGCTTATGGTTTTGGGTCGGTTATACTTCAACTCAACACAACACAGTGATAGATTTAAATTTTTAATATAACCACTTGGTATATTGTTGTTGTTATTTATATTCATACATATTATTGTATTTTAAGAAGTAAAGTGTTTAAGTCGGGGTTTCTTTTACTTGACGGTGATTGACTTAAGAACCCAGTTACGGGGAGGTAGTCCGCTTGGCGGAAGAGCTGTACCTGACATAAGCAGGGTAAGGAGGCAGGAGGGGCTCTTCCGCCGCCACTAACTCCCCGTAATGTCCATCTTAAACGACACTTTTGCGTGAATATGTGGTGTGTACACTTGATTCTACTTTATAAAGTGCTCATTATTATCCGTTGCTTTATATGTTTAGTGTCAGTTGTCTTAATATATATAATCATTCGTGAAAAGAGCAGCGTAACAGCGTAACAGTAGTTTGTGGATTGATTTACGATATATCAATATAAATGGAACATTCCTGAAAGCCAGTAAACTGCAGGGGGACGTGACATCTTAGTCTATCACCGCCAGGTAAGAAAAGAAACGACTATAGTAGAAATTACGAAAATAAGTTAGAATTTAAAGTTAACATGGTGAGCCTCGTGCGCGGCTCATTGCCAAATTGTGTAAATTTCATGATTTATTTAATATCTTCGTTGTTTTCGTGTGTGTGTGTGTGTGTGTGTGTGTGTGTGTTTTGTTGTCCACGTAGTCGTTGGTGTGTATGTGTGTTTTGTTGTCCACGTAGTCGTTGGTGTGTGTGTGTGTGTGCGTGTGTTTTGTTGTCCACGTAGTCGTTGGTGTGTGTGTGTGTGTGTGTGTGTTTTGTTGTCCACGTAGTCGTTTGGTGTGTGTGGCTGTGTGTGTGTGTGTGTGTTTGTGTCACGTAGTCGTTGGGTGTGTGTGTGTGTGTTTGTTGTCCCGTAGTCATTGCGATCTTATTTTGTTTGTTGTCACATGGCATTAATTTTAATTGTGTGTGTGTATGCTTCCTTTTAAATGGCAACCTGGTAATTTGCATAAAAAGTTTGGTGTTCCTCAACCCCTCATCAATAAAACTTGTTGTGCTCAGGTAAAATACGTTCAACATCACTGATGATCAAGAGGTCTAGTGACTGAGCTTTGCTAGGTAGGTGTCCAAGCTTTCGAGATATAGAATCCACCCAATCCTTGTCCTCTGTGTCCGGATAAGAGAGATTCCCTAAGTCGATACTGCTGGATGCATTAGACCCGTAGAGCCTTCATGTCCCGACTCTTAACATTATTTCACGAGGGTCACTCACAGGCCAGAGAACATGCTGCCTTTACTCTTAAATCTTACTCGTTTCTGTATTCGTAAAGCTGCATATTATGGCATAGTTAATAAATTGCTGTATTTTTGGCTTTATATTAAACATATTGAATGAAGTATATGGGGATATAAGATTAGTATGTGCTGTATATTATGGTAAAGTCGGGTAACGAACCATCCATAATTGAGGGAGTTGTTAATCAAAAAGTCTTGAACGAATATTCTTTAATAATTAATGGGTTAATAAATGCAAAGTGAAACAGGTAAATGACTATACAGGTACATTTATAAACTGTCGATTTAAATAATATATATACAACTCCCATGGAGATATATATAGCTGTCGATGTAGTTTCATTCAGTGTTTGTTGGAGAGAAATTTTGCTGTCGACTTCGTGTGCCGACTCATGGTTCGTCGGAGGTGATAGTGTGCTCCAATTCCCTGGAATATATGAGAGCCATCCAGAATACGTCTAAGGAAAAAGGAATACTGAAAACTATCATTTTTCTTTATATCATTTTGGCAACATATAAGATTTTAAGATTAACTGGATAAATGTTGTACGCACATAGTATTTAAAAGTTATATTTTCAGTAACAAACTTAAGTAAAATGCATTTTACACAATAGTACGCACGTGTGTATATATATGTATATACAAGTTAGTTAGTTATTGTGTGTGTGTGTGTGCGTAATCCCTGCAGCTTACTCCTCCTAATGACAATTAGTGTGATTGACATTTAATAATAGGATAGTTATTACCGTCCTGTACACCAACGCTGGAGATTATGTTGAATGTGGCGTATATAACCTGTGCCAGAGATTATAATAAGGGATCAGGTGTTAGGATTTGGAAATAGAATTAGGAAGAAATATAAAACATAGGAATCAGGGTCAAGTATGGCGGTGAGGGATCACAAACAAGATGATGGTACGTATAACTGTACAGGGTCACGTGAAGGACCTGGGAGGAGGATCAGGTTCAAAGCTCAAAATCAATAATCAGGGACAAGGATCACTTTCAAAACCAGGGATCAGTGATAAGGATCAAGGAGAGCGCCAGTGTGTGGCAGCGGCTTAGGGCTTATGCATTATTTAGGAAGCATCGGCAGGGCGTCAGCTATACCAATTATCGGGTCATTACTCGGTGTAGCGCTAACATATTACTGTAATGCTCACTGGATACGATGGCTGACCTCCAGGAAACGTTATTATATCATGAAGAAGGACAGGCAGGAATAATAGGAGGAAGACAGGAAACAGAAGAATAAAAAGAAGGGATTAGATAAAAATGGAAGTCACCCTATGTAAATTGTATAGGAACTTTCAACTGGTGATGACATACAGCGAGTACGAGAGAGATAGAAAGAGACTGAGAGAGAAAGAGTAAGAAAGAGTGAGAGAATGACCTGTATCCTGAGGTATGTTGGGGTCGCACTAGAAGATCAATATTACCAACCATTGTCGTGTGTGGCCGCCCTTAATGCCCTCTATATCTCATGTGACAACCTTTTGTCCCTCTCAATATTGCTCTCCCCGAAATTGGACTTAAAGTAGTTGCTAGGGAAATATATCATCCGTCTTGTTGTCTCTGTATATAGTCACGTATGTTTATTCTATATTGCAATTTTATTTTCAATTCCGTATATAAAGTTAGAATGAATATTTATTATATTTACATCTTAATAAGTGAAGCAAAATACTCAACCTCATTGATATTTACTGTTATTTAACTTTAAGAGGGACTAAAAGATCATCACATTCAATATATTTTTTAACTGATCATAGAATATTATTTCAGTTCATAGCACTAGAGTCTCAAAAAAAGAAAAAAATTATATTAAAGAAAGCAACAACATATTTTGTGATCCCTTTTGCAAAATATTATACATGAGACGGAATACCCGAAGATCAGCTCATAAAGAGTGTGTACGTTATTCTGATTTTAGTTTTTAGAGTTAAAGTGAAAGAGAATACGCCAAGCAACACCTCCTTGTACACAGCCACAAGTGAGGATATACACAGTTCATAAGCCTGGAAGAGGTGCTCAGAGTGACACATATTGACCAGGCAACACCCAGGCTTTTGTTTATGGTCAATGAGCTTAGTTTCTCTGGCCATTCACGAGATATTTTACTGCTCGTCCACAGTGGTTCTGGGAACGACCTGTTACTGCAAGCTGGATGGCGACTGATTAAGGTATCCGTCCAGATTGTTAGAAGCGATGCACTCTCTGTTTTTATATATATATATATGCAAGTAAATCACTGTAGGTGCGCGTGATCTAGGTATATGCTGATAACCACAAGGAAAGAAGAAAACACGAAGTTCCCAAGCGCTTTCGTGTAATTCACATCTTCAGGGGTGAGTACAGACTAGAGAGAGTAATACAAAATCAAGGTGTATATATACAGAGGAGGGTGAGACCAGGTCCACAATGGTCAGGTATTAGGTAATGACCCAACTAATCTGTAAATAGCACACAACGGTTGGTGGTCAGGTCAGATGGTCAAGTAATGGCCTACTCACGTCCTCAAATCTATAATTATAAAATTTCCAAGCGTATGGGTACTCAGAAGTCATGTTGTGAATGTGATGTGCAATAAGACCTAGATCGTTATTTCCTACTATCAATTGAATTACATGGTAATATTGAGGAGGCATTATCCCAATCAATGCAATGCTTGTTATCCCTCAAATGAACAAACAGAGCCATTGGATTCTGGCCTGTCCTAACACTGTTTGTATTTGTTTAATTCTGGTGCAGATCTTTACCTGTCTAAGCTAAGTAAAACATATTACATTCCTTTGCGAACTACATGTATTGTATTAATTGTGTTGTTGGGGAGTTCTTGATTAACATTTGTTTAACAGTGCATGAGTTTTTAAATGCCACATTGACGTTCCAGGTTTTTAGCTGTGCAGGAATGTGTGAAAATTTATGTGAAATGGTAATATTAAGATATTCTTATGGTCATGGGTGGGCTTGGGGTCAGTTCTATAAAAAGTTTTCTTAGTAATGTTTAAGCATTTGTCTATGAAAGATCTAGGGTATTTAAGGTTTGAGCCAATATTATATATATATTTGTATTTCTCATCGATGAATTCCGGACTGCAAATTCTCAAGGCACGTAAAAACATTGTTGAAAATACTGACTGTTTGACTTTATTATGGTGGGCAGAATAATAATGAATGTATGAACACACATTAGTTGGTTTTCTATAAATACTGAACTTAAAAGTGTTACCTATTCTGTGTATCAGACAGTCTAGGAATGGCAATTTACAGTCTTGCTCTAATTCCACAGTGAATTTGATCGAGGGGGCTAAGTTGTTAAGTTGTGGCAGGAAAGCTTTTAGGTCCTCATTACATGGCCAGAGACATAATACATCATCAACATATATAAACTAGACTGCTGAGGGTGGTAAAATATTACTTAATAGTTTCTTTTCAAAGAAGAGGAGAGGAGAGCTTAATGGTGGTCGTGGCCAGAGGGAGCCAGAGCAATGGTGCCCCCCTCAGTGCTAAAACATAAACCCTCGTTTTTGTCTGCAGATGAAAGGTGAAGTGACATTAGATAGAAACCATAAAACCATAAGCCCCGGAAAATTAATATTAAAGTGAAAATGAAGCAGTTGAAAGTTAAGGGGAGTAAACAGCTTGATGAAGGATCAGAATATCTGGGAAGTATAAGCAAATAGTTAACGAAAGGAGTAAGAGTTTACAAAGTGTTTTAATAGTATGCATCACTCCGCTGCATCAGACGACTAGACAAACAAACTGTAGCAGCAGCGAAAACAGAAGTAAGTCACGCTTGCCTAAGCCTCTCTCTCCCTCACTACATTTACTCACACTCCTTATCATTACACAGTAATTACTCTAATTTGAGATCATTTACATTCCTAATTGCCAGAATTTAGGGATTATCAGAACTGTAAGGACAATTAGGCAAATATTCATCTTCTCGTACAATTACAGAATAATTTCTATCATAATATTTACAAATGATCTTGGTTGTTACACTGCTCTGTGGTCTACAGTAAGACTTGTTATTCATTTATCCAGTGTGTTGCTCTCAAGGCAAACTCTTTTTAAATAAATTGAGAGAAAATATAAAAATCACGACTGTTGTACGAAAACTGATATTATTAGATGTTAATAAGGGTGACAAATAATAGGGTGCAATGCGGAGAGCTGGCCAAGGACACGGCTATTTTTCCCTGCAGGCAGTCAATCAGAAGTGATCATAGAGCTCATCAACACAAACAGGAATTATCTTACACAAAACAAAGTTGACGCAAACTACATTTATGGTCATATTCCTTTATGCCAACAGCTGCGATTTTTTTTATGTATTGTATTACGATGTTCCGTTTATCACCAGAAGTACTTGAAGATATAACACACACACACACACACACACACACACACACACACACACACACACATTCTTGACCACCGAAGGGACAAGACGTACCTGGCGCTCCTCTGGGAGCAGCCAGGTCAACTGTTATGTTGTCCCATACCAACTCCCTCCCCTGAATCCCTCCTTCCCACCGGAATATCAACAAGTTTTCGCCAGAAGTTACTATTTCATTTAGGAAAGGAATGGAACCAGTGTTGAATTGTGGTGAACAGTGCTCGAGTCAGCGATAGGGAGGCCTGGGACCACCCCTCACTCACTTGAGTGAGGGGTGGTCCTGTGACATCAGATCACGTGGTGTCCCCATGATGCTACGACACCACGTAGTGAATGAGTTGCTACAGCACCATGTGAGGTTCCTCATAAC
>NW_024747008.1:0-3469 GCF_018991925.1 Homarus americanus
CTCAATTGTGCTTCGTTCAGTTACGTATTGCTAATTACTTGGACCACTATTATTTATTATATACATAAACGACATAGATATCGGCATTGACAGCAACATAAGTAAATTTGCTGATGACACTAAAATAGGACGTGTTATCAAATTTGACGAGGACTCGGCAAAACTACAGGAAGATCTAAACAAATTTTTCGAATGGTCTGAAAAATGGCAGATGAAATTCAACGTCTACAAATGTAAAGTACTCAGTATAGGAGATGTAAACAGGGAAACCAGATACCAGATGAACAACGATGCCATAGAGAAATCCGACTGCTGCGAGAGATTTAGGAGTAATGATAAGTAGGAACCTTAAGCCAAGTAAACAATGTGTTTTTGCTCGTAACAAGGCTAATAAAGTACTTGGGTTCATACAAAGGAGTGTTAGTTACAAGACTAGCGAGGCCATCCTAAAACTGTATCTTGCTCTTGTGAGACCACACCTGGATTACGCAGTTCAGTTCTGGTCACCGTATTACAGAATGGATATAGAATCCTTGGAAAGAATTCAGAGGAGAATGACAAGACTAATCCCGGGCATTAGGAACCTTGCGTATAGAGACAGGTTAAAGCTTCTTAATTTGCACTCCCTTGAGAGACGTAGAGCGAGGGGCAACCTGATAGAGGTGTATAAGTGGAAGGCAGGGCTAAACAAAGGTGACATTACAAAGGTACTCAAACTATCCAACCAGGAGCGAACTCGTAACAATGATTTTAAATTAGACAAATTTAGATTTAGGCGTGAAATAGGTAAACACTGGTTTGGAAACAGAGTAGTGGATGAATGAAACAAGTTACCAAATATCATCATTAACTCGAATACGCTGAATTGCTTCAAACATAGGTTGGATGCTCATATGAGCAATAGGGGTTGGGTGTAAACGGGACTGCCCAGTATGGGCCAATAGGCCCTCTGCAGTTTCCTCCATTCTTATGTTCTTATGTTCTTATGTATTGTCTAAAATAATACAGTATAATTGGTTATTTTACTTCAATTTTGACTTTGTGTGATAATAGGACATAGTACCATAATAAACCTTTTCTCGAACTGTTAAATAACTCAACAAAAATAATAATAATCCATTCTAAACAACTGATTATCAGACGTAGATGTCATAATTCAGCTCATCATAATTATCCATACACTCTCGTGTATAAATTCCACCGTCAAAATTTGTATTGTCGGAAGAAGTTTTACTGTCTGAATGTCTGTCTAATTCTACAAAAACTCTCCGTTAGTATCCGTCTATTTCCTCTGTTACCTCATCACTTAGGAGTATTACAAAATATTACCACTGACTGTAACACCTGATGTGCAATGTGCATACTCATATTTATAATCCTGTGTATTTTGTAACTGAAAGAAAATACAGGTACAGGAATATTTAGTTACTCTTGCGGTATACAAAATCATACATCTATCTATCTATCTATCTACTGTATCTATCTATCTATCTATCTATCTACTGTATTTATCTATATATATATCAATTTTATTAACTCACCTGTACCATTAATCATCAGTATATTTATCTTAATCTCCTTCCCATTTTGATTTATTCCTCTTAACAATGTATGTATCTACACCCACAAACATACCTACTATCCACTCCCAAACACCCACAAACAAACCTACTATCCACTCCCTACACCCACAAACATACCTACTATCCACGCCCTACACCCACAAACATGCCTACTATCCACGCTCTACACCCACAAACATACCTACTATCCACGCTCTACACCCACAAACACACCTACTATCCACGCCCCACACCCACAAACAAACCTACTATCCACGCCCCACACCCACAAACAAACCTACTATCCACGCCCTACACCCACAAACAAACCTACTATCCACGCTCTACACCCACAAACAAACCTACTATCCACGCCCCACACCCACAAACAAACCTACTATCCACGCTCTACACCCACAAACAAACCTACTATCCACTCCCTACACCCACAAACATACCTACTATCCACTCCCTACACCCACAAACAAACCTACTATCCACGCTCTACACCCGCAAACAATAACTATCCATACCACCTGAAACAAACCTACTATCCGCCTACACCTGAAAACAAACCTACTATCCGCCTACACCTAGAAGTAAACCTACTATCCATACACCTGACTGGAAGCCTATCCGCCTACACACAACGACCTACTATCCGCCCTACGCCCACAAACAAACTTACTATCCACGCCCTCACCCACAAACAAACCTACTATCCATGCCCTACACCCACAAAACAAGCTTACTATCCATTTCACCCTGAGCAAAACCTACTATCCGCCCTCTGCCACAAACAATTTCTATCCGCCTATACCCACAAACACACCTACTATCCGCCCTGCACGAACAACCACTATCCGCCCTACGCCTGAAACGAATACACTATCCACTCCCTGCGCACAAACAAACTACTATCCGCCTACACACTGAAACAAACCTATCCGCCCCACCCACAAACAAACCCACATCCTTACAAACAAACCACTATCCACTCACACACCCTAGAAACAAACATACTATCCGCCCCACACAAACAAACCTACTATCCGCCTTCACCCACAAACAAACCTGCACGCCTTCACCCACTGAAACAAACCTACTATCCATACCTAAACAATCCTACTATCACGCCCTACACACAAACAAACCTACTATCCACTCTACACCCACAAACAAACCTACTATCCACGCTCTACACCCTCAAATCTACTATCCGCCTACACCCACAAACAAACTACTATCCATGCTCTACACCCACAAACAAACCTACTATCCGCCCCACACCGCATAAACCTACTATCCGCCCTACACCCAAAAACCATACTATCACTCACAGACAAACCTACTTCCATGCCTCACCACAAACAAACCTACTATCCGCCCACACCCACAAACAAACCCAGCTATCCACGCCCTACACCCTGAAACAAACCTACTATCCGCCCTACACCTACAAACAAACCTACTATCCATTCCCCACACCCACAAACAAACCTACTATACTTCACCCACAAACAAACCTACTATCCACGCCCTACACCCTAAACACCTGCTATCCAAAGAAACCTACTATCGCCTACACTGCGACAAACCTACTATCCATGCCCTACACCACAAACAAACCTATCACGCCCTACACCTACGACAGGCCTACTATCCATACCCACTGAAACAAAACCTACTATCCACGCCCTACACCCTATTAAACCTACTATCCATACAAAACAAACCTACTATACGCCCTACACGCAAACAAACCTGCATCCGCGCCCTACACACAAACATGCTATCCGCCCTGCACCCTGAACAAACTTACTATCCGCCCTACTTACAACAAACCTACTATCCATCCGCTACACCCCACAAACAAACCTACTATCCGCCTCACACAAACAAACCTA
>NW_024747009.1:0-4670 GCF_018991925.1 Homarus americanus
AAGTATAAATAATAATAATATAATAATAATAATAATAATAATAATTAACGGTTTGTGAAAAATGCAGCGAAGGCTGAAAATATACATTGGACATAAATGACTTATTACATACATTGGTGGTTTAAAGCCTTCATTAGAAAGGTAAAGGAACATACAGTGAACATACAGATTAATGTAGGTGTTGAACAGCAAACTTCGTAGTGTAGTAACTCCCTCCCAGATGGTGTTAGGAGGAACTCACGTGGTGTAGTAGTTCCCTCACATGGTGTTATGAGGGACCTGGTGGTGTAGTAATTCCCTCGCAGATGGTGTTATGAGGGGCCTGACGTGGTGTAGTAATTCCCTCACAGATGGTGTGATGAGAGACTTGGCGTGGTGTAGTAGTTCCCTCACAGATGGTGTTATGAGGGACATGTGGTGTAGTAATTCCCTCACAGGTGTTATATGGGTGAGGGTTTGGTCCCAGGCCTTCCCTATTGGATTAACACATCGGTGGTTGTTGTTGGTCTCATGGGCCGTTATCACTGGGTACCTGGGACCTCACTGTGTGAGTTAACTTAGGTACGACTGTTACTGTTGAGTTGTTCTCACTGACTTAAGCACTGTTCACCACTGTTCACCTCTGTTTAACACTGGTTCGTTCCTTTCCTAAATGAAATTGTAACTTCTGGCGAGAACTTGTTGATATTCGGTGGGAGGGTTCAGGAGGGTTGGTATGAGCCAACAACAGTTGACCTGGCTGCTCCGAGAGGCAGAGATGCATCTGTATCGGTGGTCAAGGATGTAGTATGAGAGTGTGTGTGTATATATATATATATATATATATATATATATATATATATATATATATATATATATATATATATATATATATATATATATATATATATATATATATATATATATATATATATATATATATATATATATATATATATATATATATATATATATATATATATATATATATATATATATATATATAAATCACAATGAGGCGTGGTAAGATAAATCTTGATAAAATCACCAGGGAAAAATGGAAACAGCAGTGCCTTGGCTTTACGTCTTTATTCAAGACATCTTCAAGAGCAACTTGATAAAGGCAGCTAAATATCGTTATTCCATTTCGATATATTATATATATATATATATATATATATATATATATATATATATATATATATATATATATATATATATATATATATATATATATATATATATTGTTCTTATAAATATAAATATTTATAGAAATCAGCGTAATAAAATAACAGGGCTTATGGAGAAAATAGGGTTAGGTGCAGATTACTAAATCGAAAAAAAATTGCGTAGTTAGCCCTATAAAGGATAGCACAGTCTAAATAAATGTTACATTCATATCTAATAATGAAATCATACAGTAAATGTTACTTTACCGACAGTCTAAATAAATGTACATTCATATCTAATAATGAAATCATACAGTAAATGTTACACTTTACCTTGAAAAGATTTAACTTGATGGGGGAGAAGGTTAATGTTGAGGTTGAGGAGTCATGCAGACAGGATTTGACAATTGTCATCGTCATCATCAGTATCATCATCAGAGTGCAGTTTGGATGCATGGGAGGGAAGAAAAAAACGTCTAATTCAGAAGTGGATGGCTGTGGTTCAGTGTCTTCAGTCTCGCCTTCTTGAAGTTGTTTAAAAAAGGCGTCTAATGTTTGCACTAAAACCAACCACATCATCAGGATTTTCAGCTTTTTCTTTAGGTCCTCATATATTGACAAGGCTTTCTCTTTAATGGTGAAGCTGGTCCCAGATCGCTTTTTCGTTTGATCTTCCTATCCAGCTTACTTGAAGCCATTCCATCTCCTCAAAGTTCCTTTGGCGTGATCTTACACTTTGCTAGCTCTCTTGGTTTTTTCGGCAACTTGCTTTAATCTTTCTTTCCATTGGCTCTAATGGAGCAAAGTGAACTCCTTCCATTCGTTGCCGCACAATATCACATCATTCTTTCCTTATTTTCAAAAGCGGCGACAACATCAAGCTTGCCTTCAAAGTGTTATAGCCTTTCTTTTCGATCTACCACAGAAATCACGATCATAAGAATGCTTCCCGAGATATTCTTCTTTCACGAGTCACAAAATTAGAAACAATAAATCAAAGCACTGAGGGCGGCAAAATTTCTCCACGTCTAACAAAGTGAGCGACGCTGAAGAATAAAAGGCGCCAGGTCTAAGCGCTTCACGTGTTTTGTTTTTCTCTCCCAGATTCAAAATTTTTACATTTACGCCTGCTATACAGGTATACTTGCCAACCATAAATATTTTATAAATTATTTCTGCAATTGTTCACAAACAAAACATAAATCAATTGAACATGTGATGTCAAGCGTGAACTGTAAGCACTACCTGCACCTTAGCGCCAAGCCACAGCACTGTACATACTGTACGAGTACACTTCGCCTTCGTATTTAGTTTTTTCTTTTATTTAAATTTTAATTTTGCCATATATATACCTGTATAAGTAAATTGTAATTTACATATTATTCATATTATGCTAAAGCCCACAAAAACATAAAGCGTTTGAGTCCCCCAGTAGAGATAATCGTTCTCTATCCACTCCAGGATGTCGTTTTTCTTTTTGTGTACTTTCGCTCCAGGGACTCAAGGCTGTTCTGTATGACACAGGATGATAAAGGAATTTGAATTTATTTGTTTATTTATTTATATAATATGCTGTAATATAAGTAAAATATGCTGCAAATATTTCTTTTAATTTATATCGTGTTTAGCGACAAAGGGAGGCTACATTTATGGTGATGGAATTGAGATGACTCCGAATCCATGGCGTGACTCTGTTCATTATTTATATCCTAAATTTACACCACTGTAGGTAGTTTCAAGAATTAATGCAGTCATTTACTGAATATTCTTTGCAAAAAAATAAATTTTAAATGAATTATTTATAGAGGAGATAAATATATTGATCAGTAAATATACAGATATGCATTACTGACCACCTCGAACACAAGGGCGGCTAAAATAGCCACAGGCGGTCACAGTCAAGGTCACTTTCCGCTTTCTTGTCACTGCTTTAGCGATATAGAGGGTGGGGGGTGGATGATATGCTTGGCTGTGTTTTATTACGAGGAATGTGCAGGCTTTGGTTTATAATACATTTTTATTGTTTTAATATATGAGTAATCTTCATTTTAATCCAGCTTCAGCACGTAAGTTCAGTATAAACCATTAGTGGTACTGTAGGACCTTGTGAGTGGTTTACTGTATGCATAAATATTACACGCATTTATTTCTGCAATTCTTCACAAACAAAACACATAAATCAAATTGAATTCTGTGATGTCGGTAAACTGTAAACACTGTGTATGATGTACTTAAAGAAAATGGGTATAGCGCTATGTAATTTGATTTTTCTGCTTGGTACAATTTACTTATAATATATAGGTATACTGTATACACCAATATTACGCATACATTATTTCTGCAATTGTTCACAAAACAAAACACATAACTCAATTGAACATGTAAAATCGCCGACGTGAACTGAAGTCACAACAACGTTAAAGGTGGAGATACGGCGTTAAAACAGCAGTTCGCGTTATACAAATATTGTTCGAATTCATAAATCCGCGTTGATCAAATTCGTTATAAAACAGATTATAGCAAATTTCACTGTGTATATATATATATATATATATATATATATATATATATATATATATATATATATATATATATATATATATATATATATATATATATATATATATATATATATATATATATATATATATATATATATATATATATATATATATATATATATATACACAGTGAGTTCTCAACTGTTACTATTTCTCCAATTTTGTGGTATTAACTGTGAATATGGTAAAAAGAATATCTCCAAAAAGCATTCTGATGATAGAATTCCGGTGATTATCGTAAAAAGGATATAACACGAAAGCTTGATGTTATCAACCTCAAAATCACCCTTCTCCCCCATCAAGTTACATTCATATTTTTTCAAGGTAAAGTGTTAAATTTACTGTATGATTTCATTATTAGATATGAATGTAACATTTTTTGAACTATTTCTATCCTTTGTGTTAGGCTAACTACTAAATTTTTCGTTTGAGTAATCTGCACCTAACCTATTTTCTCCATAAGCCTGTTATTTTATTCTGTGATTTTCTATAACACGATATTTTACAAGAACACAATTATCGTTATAGCAGAACTACTTGTATATATTTCATTAGCCCAATAAAACACTGGACTTCTACATACAATCAACACCTCAACCGCAGGATTCGAACCCACACAAGCCTATGACTACGGCGAGGCAGTAACCGCTGGACCACCAGGATACTAAAAGCAGTCCTGCAGAGCTTTGTTATATTTACACAGCCTGTTCAGCTTATAGCGTGAACCTCTAATGGGGACCACCCTATCCGTGGGTGGTCAAATGCTGTTCTTCGTCGGCTTGGCACGAGGATCCTTATATATTTCATTACCTAATAAGCGGACTTCTACATACAATCAACACCTCAACCCGCCAGGATTAGAACCCACGGCCCACAAGCCTATGACTGTGACCGGGAAACGCTATGGATCCTCATGTTTGACGGTTGGTAAAACGTCAGTCAGGTCCTCCCAAAAAATACT
>NW_024747010.1:0-17965 GCF_018991925.1 Homarus americanus
ATCGTTCGGTGCAAATAACAGCCAATAGGAAAACAGAACAGTCAGTCAGCACAACACCCCAACTTATATTTTCCTGTTTCGATGTTATTCTCCTTCACATTGTTCATGAGGAAGATGATGCCAAATATTTGTGGTAGGTGTCTTTATTGCGCGTCATATCTCCCATTGCTCTAAATAGTGCAGAGACCAACACCCCAAGACCCTCTGGGCACCATAGGCCTCCATTGCCTAACAAGTGCGGCGCTGTAGGGGCCGGGGCAACAGCGCAACGGCCCCTTCAGGACGTGGCTTCCCCAAGGGCTGGCAGGGGTGCGGCGCTCCCAGGCAGGGGCCCCTCTCCAGGGGCAACAGCGTGCAGGTGTCCCTGTCAGGGGCTGTGGTATCCTCCAGACTCATCCAGAGGGTCTGGTGCAGGTCCTCCTGGGCGCGGCGCCCGTGGGGAATTCCCTCCAAGGGCGCTTGGGGCCCTGGGCTCTCTGCTGGGGTGGGCTCTCTCCTGGACTGACCCTCTCCAGGGGCAGCGACGCCCCAAGGGCCCCTGACATGGGCTGTGACGTCTCAAGGGGCCTAATGGGCAGTGGCGCCCAGGAGTCTTCCAAGGCGTGGGCGCTCCCAAGGACCTCCCAGATGCTGAGGCAGTACTAGGGGCCTCAAAGGGTGGCAGCGTCTTTGGGGCCCTACGGGAGGCAGGTCCTCCTGGGGGTGGCAATCCCAGGGACCCTACAGGGGCAGTGGCCCCAGGGCCATCCACAGTGGGGCATTGTCATCCATTGGCCGGCTTGAACCTACAGGACCCTCCCAGGGTGGTGGTGGCCCCACCCAGGCACCAGGGGCGACAGCCACCCGAGGCCTTACCAGGGACAACAACACCTGGGCCCTCTCTATGGTGTGCGTCCCAAAGCCTCCAGGCCGGTGCCTCTGGAAGCCTCCCAAGCAATCGCCTTCAGGGCTGTGTGCGCTAGAAGCACACAGGCGACATCATGCAAGGGCACTGGAAGGTGGAACCCCTATAGGCCACAGAGGCTGTGTGGCCTCCCAGGAGCCTCTTCCAGGCTGTGGCCCCTGAGTCTCTCTCAGGAGCAGCGGCGCCGCAGACCTCCCAAAAGCAGCGGATCCTTAGGGGCCTACCGTGGCTGTGGCTTCCAGGACCTCTTCTAGAGCTGTGGAGTCCCCCGTGCCCTCCAAGGGCAGCAGCGCCCCTCAGGGCCTCCACGGTGGTGGGGCTCCCAGGGGAACCCCTCCAGGCGTGGCGTTCCTGGGGCCCTATTGAGGCGGCCTCACCAGGATCCTTTGCTTCATGGTTGTGGTGTGGCGCATTAGCGTCTGAACAACAATCCTACTTAACACGTTGGTGTGGACTAAATGTAAATCCACCAAATAACAATAATGGAGAACAGAGCAGTCAGTCAGCATAACACCCCAACTTATGTTTTTCTGTTCGTCTTTATTCTCCTTCACATTGTTCATGAGGGAAGATGATACTGGAAATGTTAGCAGGCGGTGTATTTATTTAACGTCATATCTCCATTGTTCTCGTGGTGCAGACAGCTGCCCCAGAGACCCCTCACAGGTCAGCGTTCCCTAGAGCCTCCCATTTTGCCCCTAACAGGTCTTGGCCGCTTCATGAGGAGCATTCCAGAGACAACAGAGCATGGCAGCCCTTCCGCAGTGTGGCTTAAGGAGCCCAACTTGGTTGCCGGCGCTCACAGGCCCTCTCAGGGCAACAGCATACAGGGGTCCCTGTCAGGGGCCTTGGTATCCTCAGGGCCTCTTCAGGGCTCTGGTGTCTCTAGGAGCCCTCCTATGGGCAGCAGCGCTCCTGGGACATTCCAAGAGCAGCAAGGTGGATGGGGCTCTCCTTGGGGTGGATATGCTCCTGCAAACTCTCAGGGGCAGTGACGCCCCAAGGGACCCATGATGACATGGGCTGTGACGTCCCAAGCAGCCTGTGAGGGCAATAGCGCCCAGGGTCCTTCAGGGGATGGGCGCTCCCAAGGGACCTCCCAGGTCACTGAGGTGGTGGGCCCTCAAAGGGTGGCGGCGTCTGGGGGCCCTACCACAGGGGCCTTGGGTTCTCGCCAAGGAGTGGGGCGATCCCAGGACCCTGCCAGGGGCAGTGGCGCCCCAGTGTCCCACCATTGGCCGGCAGACCTGAGACCCTCCCGGGGTGGTGGTGGCCCCACAGACCTTCCAGGGCGGCTGGCGCACCCGAGCCTTACCAGGGACAGCACCCCATGGGCCCTCTCTGTCAGTGGCAGCAACGTCCTGAGGCTGGCCCTTTTCAAAGTAGCGGTGCCTCCAAAGACCCCTCCCAAGGGCAGTCAGCTGACCCCCAAGGGCCCTGCCAGGCGTGGCCAGCAGCTCCCAGGGGCCCTGCCCTGGGGCAGCATCGCCTGCAAGGGGCACTGGAAGGTGGGCTCAATGGAGGCCTGCCAGGCTGTAGCCTCCCAAGGGCCTCTTCCAGGGGCTCTTCAGGCCCAGGTCTCTCTCAGGGCAGCGGCGCCTCAGGGGCCCTCCCAAAAAGCGGCTGGGACCTTAGAGGCTACCGTGGCTGTAACAGGACTCTTCACGAACATGGGGTCCCGTGCCCTCCCAAGGGCGGCGGCGCCCCTGGGGAGCCCTCCCACGGTGGTGGGGCTCCCAGGGGAGCCCTCCCAGAGGCAGCAGCGATCCCAGGGGAGCCCCTAATGGGCCCTCTTGGGATCCTTGGCTAGCCCAGTTTGTGGTGTCAGTATGTGCGTGCGAACAGCAATCCTGCTTAACTGTGATTGGTGGACTAAATATTAAATCCACAGAAATAACGTAATAGGAGAACAAGAACAGTCCAGTCAGCATAACACAACTTATGTTTTTCCTGTTCGATATTTATTCTCCTTCACATTGTTCATGAGGAAGACCTTGCAAATGTTGTGGGCAGTGTATTTATTTAACGTCACTTATCTCCCATTGTTCTAAATGGTAGACCAACTGCCCCAGAGACATATAAGGTCAACTGCTCCTAGACTCCCATTTGCCCCTAACAGGTGCAGGCGCTGCAGAAATTCCCAGGGGCAACAGGCGCGCAGCCCTTCCAGGGGCAGTGGCCCCAAGGGCCCAACTTGGGGAACAGGGCCCTCTCAGGGCAGCAGCGGCCGTGTCCCTGTCAGGGGCTGTATGGTATCCTCAGGGCCTATTCAGTGGAGCCACAGCGTCACAGAGTCCTCCTAGGCGCGGCGGCGCCCATTAGAGGCCCTCCCAGGGGCAACCAGGGCCCCTGGAGCTCCTTTGGGGTGGAAGCTCTCCTGGACCCTCTCAGGGGCAGCGACGCCCCAAGGGCCCCTGGCATCAGGCTGCCAGCGTCTCAAGGGGCCCTATTGGGGCGATGGCGCCCAGGAGTCTTCAAGGGGCGTGGGCCGGCTCCCAAGGACCTCCCAGATGCTGAGGGCGGTACAGGGAGCCCTCACAAGGGTGGCGGCGTCTTTGGGACCCTACCGCGGAGGCTGGAGTCCTCACCAGGGGCAGCAATCCCAGGGACCCCTGCCGGGGCAGTGCCCCCCCCAGGGCCATCCACGGGTGGGGCGCCCCAAGTCCCCACCGACCCTGGCCGGCGAACCTGCAGGGACCTCCCAGAGGTGGTGGTGGCCCTGAGCCTTCAGGGGCGACTGCGCACCCAGGGGCCTTACAGGACAGCACCCCATGGGGCCTCTCTATGGTGGTAACGGCTCTGGGGTCCCTTTTCAAGACCAGCGATGCCTCCAAAGACCTCCAAGGGCAGTCGTGACCCCGGAGCCTGCCGTGTGGCGGCAACTCCAGGAGCCCTGCTGGGGCAGCATAACCCGCAGGGTCACTTCCGGGGAGTCAGTTGAGCCCCGGGGCCTGGGACTCTTAGCACTCAGGGGCCTCTTCCAGGGGCTGTCGCGGGGGCCCTGCCGGGCTGTAGCACTCGGGAGCTCCAGGGCTGTCCCTTTGGGGGCATTCTCCAGGGCAGTGGCCCTCAGGCATTCCTAAAATGGCCGGATCGCCGGGGCCTACCAGAATACTGACTTTGGGACCTCCAGGGGCTGTGGAGCCCCAGGGCCCTCCATGGTTGGCAGGGCTCCCAGAAGCACCAGGGCAGCAGCAGCGATCTGGGGGCCCTATTAGAAGCGGCCCCTGTAAAGTCAACACAGCTGCCCAATTTGGCGAGTGTGGTACATGTGCATACCACAGCAGTCATGCTTAACTCTGGGTGGTGGACTAAATGTAAGTCACCAAATAACGTAATGGGAGAACAGAGCAGTCAGTCAGCCTGCACCGCTTATGTTTTCCTGTTCGATATTTATTCTCCTTATTTGTTAGGGAAGATGATGCTGGAATGTTTGTGGGCAGTGTATTTATTTAACGTCATATCTCCCATTATTCGTGCAGAACCAACTGGGGGCCCTACAGGGTCAGCTTTCCTGGAGCCCTCCCATTTGCTCTAACAGGTGCGGCTCACTCGAGGGGCATTCCCAGGAGCAACAAGCGCACCGCGCGGCCCTTCCAGGGGCAGTGGCTTCAAGGGCCCAACTTGGGGGTGCCGCCGCTCCCGGGGCCCCTCTGGGGGAACAGCAGCGGCCACAGGTGTCCCTGTCAGGGCTGTATGGTATCCTGGGCCTCTTCCAGAGCTCTGGCGTCCGGGGCCCCTAGGGGCAACAGCGCCTGGGACCCTCCAAGGGCAGCGGGGCCCCTGGGGTCTCCTTGAGGGGTGGAGGCCTTTCCTGGACCCTCTGGGGCAGCGCTCTAGGGGTCTCCCATTTTCCCTACCAGGTGCGTCACTCCCAGTGGCATTTCCAGGATTGACAGCGCACCTGAGTAGCCTTCCTGGGCAGCCTTTAGAGGCCCAATGGTGGCAGAGACTCCAGGGATTCCCAGGCAACAGTACAGTGGCCCTCACAGGGGCAGCGGCGTTCCTTAGCCCAACTGGGGTGTTGGCGCTCCAGGGCCCCTGCCAGGATGTGGCGCCCCCAGAAGCCATCGAGGACCCTCCAGATGCTGAGGCGTTACTAGGGGTCCTCCCAAGGAAGCAGCGCCCTCAGGGCCCCAGAGTTTGAGACTCCAGCGCCTGCCAGGGTCAGTGGCGCCCAGGTGCCATTCAAAGAATGGCGGCACCCCAGGGGCCATCCACGGGTGGTGGTGCAACAGCCCACAGGGGTGGTGTGCCCCAAGGCCCTCCCGGTGTGGTGGCTCTTCAGGGGCCTCACAGGGGCGACAGCACACCAGGGAGCCCCTGGGCAACTCAGGGCCCTCTCTGTGGGTGGTAACGTCTCTGGGGCCCTCTCAATGGCGGCGGCTCTCCTGAAGAGGGCCTCCCAGGGGAACAGCAGTACACGCAATAAGCTCCTTCAATGGACTGCAGCACCTAGGGGTCGTCCTAGGTGTTGTAGTTAACCTAAGGACCTTCCATGGTCAGCTGCTTAAAGACCTTCCCAGAGTGGCTTAGGCGCCTTTCTGTGGCTGCGTTGTCCCTCCCAGGGCGGAGACGCTTTCAGGGTCCCTCCCAGGCGCTGGGGGCTCGGCCAGGGGCCCATCAAGGGCTGTGGCACCGCCAGCTCTCCTGTTGCGCAGTCGCCTGGGGGCCTCCATGGGCAACAGTGCATCTAGGGTCCTCCCAGCAGCGTGGCGTCTCCAGGGGCCTTCCTTGTGGGTGGCAGTGGCCCCAACGTCTGTGCTCAGGGCGAGTCACCCCTAAGGGAAAACCCACGGACAGTGGCGGCACCAGCAGCCCTTGGCAGAACAGCGCCGCCTCCCAGGGGACTACTCCCAGTGGTGGCAGGGATCCCAGGGACCATCCTGGGGTGCTGGTGCCCCAGAGCCCTGCACTTGCAGCAGCGCCTCCATGGGCCCTCCGTGGGCCGTCAGTGCCCCAAGAGCTCTCCCAGGGCGATGGTTTCTCAGTGGCCCTCCTAGGACGGCACGCAGGGGCTCTCGCAGGGCTGCAGCACCTCCAGGGGCCCTCCTAGGGGTGGTAGTACAGCCTCACAGGGGCTGTTGGGACCCAGAGGCCTGCCGTGCTGCAGTGCTTCCATGGGCCTTCTCGAGGGCTTTGGCACCTTCAGGGGCCCCTCCCAGGCGGCAGTGCCGTGAGGGGTTCTCCAGGGGTGGTCACCCCCCCAGGGACCTTCCAGGGAACGACAGCTACCAGTGTCTCCCAGCAGTGGCATCCCCTCAGGGGCCCTCTCAAGATCTGCGACCCCAGGGCCCCTCCCAAGGGCAGTAGCGCCCCTAGGGGCTCCGCCACCGTCGGCAGTGCCCAGGGGCTCTCCCAGGGTGGTGGTTTCCCCAGGATCCTCATGGTGGCAGTGGCTCCCATGGACCATTCGCAGGGCAGTAGCGCCCAAGGGTATCTCCCAGTGGTGGCAGCACAGAGATCTTCTCATGGTGGCGTCCCCAGATGCCCTCCAGGGGTGTGGTGCCCTGAGGACACTCCCAGTGATGATAGTGCCTCGAGGTCCTTCTGCACGTGGTGCCCAAGGGACCTTCCCAGGTCCGTAACGTCCCAGGGGAATATCCCAGGGACCCTCCCAGGGTCAGTAACGTCCGAGGGAATATCCAGGGGACCCTCCACAGGGTTGGCAGCCTCCTCCGGGGACTCTCTCGCAGTTGCAGCACCGCCAAGGGCCCTTCAAGGTGGTGGGCCCCAGGAACTCTCAAAGCCGATGGGGCCCCAGGGACCCTCTCAGGGCAGCTGGGCCCCAGAATCCCTCCACAGGCGATGGCGCCTCAGGGAGACCTCAGTGACCTCAGGTGCGGCGGGGTCCGAGAGACCCCCTCGTAATCGACCAAGGGGACTTTCCCAGGGGGAGGCGACCCCAAGGAACCTCCCAGGGTGCGGCGCGCCCCTCTCAGGGGCTCAGCTACTCAGGGGCCCTTCCATGGAGTTGGTACACCAGGGACCTTTCCGGCTGCGCAGCTTGAGCCCTCCCAATGATCTCTTTGGCGGGGACCTTCCCGGCAGCATGGGTACCAGCGTGTAGCGCATCCGTTCTCTCCCAGCGGTAGCAGCACCCAGGAATCTCGGGGCTGCAGCACTCCCCAGGGGCCTCGTTGCGGCGATGGTGCCCCAGGGACCCTTCAAGCGGCGACGACCCAGGGATTCTCCCAGGGCAGCACCCAAGACCCACCTGGGAGGGCCCTAGGGTGATGCAGCCGCTGCGGGGCTCCTAGGGGCCTACCGTCGCCCTGAGGCACCGTCGCCCCGGGGAGCCCCGTCTCGCATGGGATGCCCCTGTGGGCGGCGCCGTCCCTGGGGCGCCGCCAAGCCCCCTGTGAGGTCTCTGGGGCGAAGAACCTGTAGGGCCACTGGATTCAGTAGTTTTGCTCTATTTAGAACTCTGTGAAATCTAAATACCGCTCATCACATTTCCGGTATCATCGCATCCTGAAAGGTATGGAGAATAATATCAACAGGAAAACATAAGTTGTGGCATTGCGATGACTGGCTGCTCTCTTCTCCTACTGGCTGTAATTTGGTGAGTTAAAATAATCCCACCAATCAGTTTAGTTTAGGACTGCCCTGGGTGGTCCCTGGGGTCGACGCTTTTATGAGGGTCCTGGAAGGATCCTGGGTGCCGCCGCCCTGGGGTCACTGGTCACGTCTGGCACCGCCGCCTGGGAGGGTTCCCAGGGGTACCGCCATCCTTGAGAGGGAGTCCCAGGCGCCGCCACCCTGGAAAGGTCACTGGTGGCGCCTCCGCCTGGAAGGGGTCACTGGTGGCACCGCCGCCCTGGGAGGGTCGCTGGGGCGCCACCAGCCTGGGAGGTCCCTGGGAGCGCCACGAGACGGAAGGTCCCTGGAGGTGCCGCGTGTGAGGGTGGAGGCGTGCAGGGAGGAGTGTGAGGAGAGGTATGTGAGGAGGAGGCGTGCCAGGGGGCGTGTGAGTGAGGCGTGTGAAGGGACCGTGAGTGATGGAACAGGAAGAACACAAGACCATTATATAAACGTGACAAACACGCCCTCTATAAATGCCTCAGTCCTCCTGCACTTTTTTTTTATTTTTACATTTTATTTTTTTACTTCCTATTCTTTCTCAGTTCCTCTTCATTTTTTTTTAGTGACTATATTTTTATCTATTATTCTTATCATCATTATTCAACTTCTTCCTAACTTTATATTGTCTTTTAATTTGTTTCTTCTTTTGTTCTGTTATTTTCTAGTCTAATTTATTCTTGTAATTTTTTAAGTACGTTCAATATTTATCTCTGAAACTAACCTGAACATTAAAACAAACAAACAAATAACATCTCTCTCTCTCTCTCTCTCTCTCTCTCTCTCAAAGAGTGATTTCATGACTGTTCGTGTGGGCGATATACACGTTCATACACACGGACATAGACTACACACAAATATACACATATATACACATACGCACAGAGATACGATTATTAAAATGCACAAACACACACACACACACACACACACACACACACACACACACACACACACACACACACACACACACACACACATACACTTTCCCCACAAAACACACAATGGCCCGCAAATAACGCACATATCATTACATAACATTACGCTTTCATGCTGAGTACAGGAGGCACGAGTCACGGAGGCCACGGAATTAATACCGTCAGGAGGCCACGGAATTGTCGGTCACAGGGCCACCGAGTTATCCGGTCAAGAGAACGGATATCCGGCCATCAGGAACGGTTAGGCAACGGTGTGGGGAGCGAATGATGAGGAGGGTGTGGGAGGGGAGTGGGAGGAGTGGGAGGGAGGAGGAGGGAGTGGGAGGAGAAGGGAGGAGGAAGGGGGGATTGGAAGGGGGGAAGGAGAGGGAGTGGGGAGGAGGGGAGTGGGAGGGAGGGTGGGAAGGAGGGGGAGGGGGGTGGGAAGGGAGGGGGAGGGAGAGGGTGGGAGGGAGGGAGTGGGAGGATGGGGAGGAGGTGGGAGGGAGGGAGGAGGATGGGAGAGGGGTGGGATGGGGAGATGGGTGGGGAGGAGGAAGGGAAGAGGGAAGGGAGAGAGGTTGGGAGGCTAGTGTTGGATAATGCCTCGGCCTCTCCCTTCTATCCTTCTCCTTTCTCCACCCTGCCCCCTCCACCCCTCCTCAGTTGCTCCCCTACCCATTCACCCCTCATCCTCACCCTCCTCCCCCCTTGTCACGTTCCTTGTTGCTGTGACCTGAGGTTATAGCACAGAAAGGAGGGGAGGGAGGAGAGGGGAAAGAGGTGCCACCCAAAGTCTCCCCAGCAGACAGTGTTGAAATAACTTAATTGTGAACACACACACACACACACACACACTGTGACACACCCCACCACACGGTGTCCCCATGACCACGTGAGGTCCTTCAAATCAACACCTACAGACGAGTTACTGAACCATGAGGCCTATGTGACCTCACACAGCATAGCAAGAGACCAGCCCGGACCATCAACTGTAAACTATAATAATTTGTTTATTTCAATTCATGTTCCTTCTTCTTTCAGTAATGAAAGCTTTTGTTAAACGACCCACCCCATGTCTTTGTAGATAGTTATTTTTTTCTAATGTATATTCAGCCTTCGGGCTGCAGAACTTCAATAAACCTTTAATTATTATTATTATTATTATTATTATTATTATTATTATTATTATTATACACACACACACACACACACACACACACACACACATACACACACACACCTTGACACCGTTCTTCGTCTTGCTTTCATCTTGAATATTAGTTTTAGTATTATGAATTTCCTTGATGTATGTATGTATGTATGTATGTATGTATATGTATGTATGTATTGCTAGTCAGTAGTCAATTCTACATAAAAATCTCTATCTATCACTCTAAACTTACACACCTGATTAATTATCTATCAATCAACTCCTACACACCTGGGCATCTATCTATCACATACCTACATACCTTAGGAACTATTAATTAATCCTAAATACCTATACCTTGTAAAGTCGTATGCTCTAAGTTACAACACCTTCAAAGCCAACATCATAAACAGCCAGCACCTTGAAGTACCTGTCTCTAGATATACACAGGCACAGTATTCCTCAGACCTCACCTGGATCAGTTACGGCAGAAACCCTCACACATTCTGAAATTCCTCTTCTCACTTATTGGCCCCATGGAAACTTAAGACGTGACATATCCGTTATCTCCCTCACTTCTTTACCTCCCTCCTCTCTACCTACCTCCTCTCTACCTACCTCCCTTCCACCCACACACCCAATCATCACACTAACCGCGGCCTCAGAAAACTATCGCCTCTAACTATAAACCTGGAGTAAAAAAATATAAAAATAAGCAGAACAACAATTACGCTGGCAATCATTTGGGTTATTTTAGCGAGATATAAATTCTGATAGGTTCACCTCCTTTGATCTTAAAACGGAACGTTTTTGGTTGTGTTTATTGTTTGGAAATCTTTGGGCTTGTTGGGAGATTGTTATGACGATCAGGGGGGGGGAGGTTGTGGTTACCAGGGTGTGGGTATTTGTGTGGTGGTGGAGGTGTTGGAGAAAGGGGGAGGGTAAGGGAGGGGGTGATAAACGGTCAGAAAAGGGTTGGGGAGAAAATGGTGGAGTGGGTTAGAGAGGGGATGAGAGGTGTTGGGAAGGAAGGAGATGGGAGGGAAAGGAAGGAAGGAGGAAGTAAAGGGAAAGGAGAAGGAGAGAGGATGAATAGGTAAGAAAAGACAGAATAGGAGGAAGAGTTTACAGGATGTCTCAGAAAATGTTTGAAAACTTCGTGAGGACAATGTTGCAAAATATTTAACCAAGTGTGTGTACATTTGCTAAGACACACTCCGTATTACACAAATCATCTGGAAGAACACCCCTCCCTCCCATCCCATTTCCAGGGCTCATAATATCCTCATCCTAGATACACCCCTACTCCTCTATCCTCATCTGTCCAATCCTTCAATTCCCTCAACTAGGAAGCTTTCTACTGTCTAATCCTGTCTCTCTAGGACTCAGGGTACCATGGGGTCAGGTAGAATAAATACTCCTTCTCTGTTTTCGTTTAGTTCCATCCTAATTCCATCCTTGAGTTTTATTTCTCCTTTCCCTCGTTGGATATCACCTTCTCACCAATCCTTCATTTACGTAGAATACTCCTTTCCTATCCATCCTCTATCCTCCATCCTCCACTATTCCTCATTTCTCTAGTCGAGGATTTTATCAGCCATCCTAATTATCCTTCACCTTCTTCATTCTAATTCATTGCATTTCATCCTTATCCTCTTATCTTCATCTCCCTCTTCTAGGACCCTCAGAATCCATACCCCATTCATCCTCCATCTATCCTTCATCTATCCTTCATCCATCATCCATCTATCCTCTATCTCCTTCTCCTATCCTCTATCTAGCCTTCATCCATTCTCCATTAATCCCCCACCCATTCTCCACCTATCCTCCACCTATCCTGAACAGCACGATCACGCCGAGTCACTCATCCTCCTCTTGCCTCATCCTCCTCTCATCCTGATTCGTATCTTCACCTAATCGTTAATAACTATTCTTGTTCTGATAATATATTCTATACTTTCCTCTGGATGTAAGATTTAATATTCTTAATTTATTTCTCCTGATTTATTGCATTATTATCTTCTTAATGATAACTTCGGCATTAAATTTGGATATATTTAGATTTATAACATCAATGAAAATATATTTATTTCTCCTATAGTTATCTTGCCTTTTGAGGTATGTGTATGTATAATATTTTAATTTATTCAGTATACACTTTTATAGATATTAGGTACTGTAATTTCATACTTTTATATCTTTTTGTAAGTAGTTAATTTTTTTTCAAGTGAAGTTAAAGTTTTTTTCTCTATTTTTAACTTTGTATTTTTCATTTTGTTTATTTATGTAATTTATTTTATGGTAATCTATTTCATCATCAGTTCCTATAGCAAGAGAGTCTTTATAATCATTTTCTTTATCAACTTAATGACAGACAGACAGACAGACAGATAGACATACTGTGAAGGACATCAATAAATCTATCTACAGTATGAGGGTTATTCAGCATTAACTACTGTCTTTAACCCGAGTCAACACTGTCTTTATGATCAACTGTCTTTACCTAGGTCGACACTGTCTAACCTAGGTCGACACTTCTTTAACCAGGTCGACACTGTCTTTAACCTAGGTCGACACTGTCTTTAACCTGGTCGACACTGTCTTAACCCGAGTCAACACTGTCTTTAACCTGGGTCGACACTGTTCTTTAACCTAGTCGACACTGTCTTTAACCTAGGTCGACACTGTCTTTAACCTAAGTCGACACTGTCTTTAACCTAGGTCGACACTGTCTTTAACCTAGGTCGACACTGTCTTTAACCTAGGTCACTTTGTCTTTAACCTAGGTCGACACTGTCTTTAACCTAAGTCGACACTGTCTTTAACCTAGGTCGACACTGTCTTTAACCTAGGTCGACACTGTCTTTAACCTAAGTCGACACTGTCTTCAGTTTGTTTTACGTTCGACATCAAAACAGTGAACAGGTCTTGTTATTTGTGTCCCTCTAAGGACACATGACGAGCGAAGTGGGTGAAGAGGCTTGGAGAGGGAGGGAGGTAGGAGGAAAGGGATAGGGAGGGAGGAGGGAGGGACAAGGGAGAGGGAAGGAGGAGAGGAGAGAAGAGAGACACAGGAGAGAGAAAATAATAACCCTTGCTTAATCTTCTCCAGCCAACCCTCCCTCAACACCATCCACCGACGCCCTTCAAAGTGCTTGAAATTACTAGTATTGTGTAGCTCCCAAGGCGAAGTCCTTGTCCAATCAAGGACCTCCAGGCCAGTCCTCTTGACCAATCAACGACGTCACACAAATATAAGCCAATCAGAGAATCTTTTTGTAAATATAGGCCAATCAAGGACCTCTTGCAAACCTATCGCATCCAGTCAGCACGATTTTTGCGTTCTTTTAGGATCACACAAAAGAAAAAAAATTACCGTCAGATATCGTGAAGTAATTCCTCAGCGAGCAATAACTGTTACGATACAGCGCGTAGGATGTTATCAGGCGGATCACAGGCGGAGGAGGCGACTGTCATAATTAATAACATCTTGCATGTATTAGCAAAAAGGTGTAATGGCCAATTTCTGCATCGAGGTTTATCTTAAAGGGTTAGGGAGGGCGCGTATCACACTGGTAAGGCTTTGTCCACCTCTTTAATACGAGAATCAGATAATAACTTCATTTCTTTATCAGATAACTGACAAGAGGAAGAAAAAAAACCGAAAGAAACTTAACTAATATATAATTTAAGAGTTTAATATAAAGGAGAAATTTTTAAACCAAATTATAGGGTTTAAGCTAAGGATTAATTTGGAGAGATGTTAAGTGTTTTATGTGAGTGTTGTAACGTTTTATAAAAGGTAATTATAGTTTTGTTATAACCTTATTTTACATCAGATTAGGTTCAGGTAATCTTATGGCGAAAATCACAGTAAAGTCAAAGTGTTATTAGAAAATATTACTTGATATAATATTTTTTCTTCTGTAGTTTACGTGTGTGTGTGTGTGTGTGTGTGTGTGTGTGTGTGTGTGTGTGTGTGTGTGTGTGTGTGTGTGTGTGTGTGTGTGTGTGTGTGTGTGTGTGTGAAGATATAAGTACATGTGTGGGCATCAAGTCTTTGCTGAGGCATGGGTGTGGGCGTGGTTGTGGGTGTGGGTATGAGAGTGGGCGTGGTTGTGGGTGTGGGTATGAGAGTGGGCGTGGACATGGGCGTAGTCTTTCATGAAGTGAGCGTGATTGCTTGAGGACCAGAATACAACCTTGAGGTAGTACAGGCATCAGGAATGTAACCCTGAAAGCCTTGATGTGAACTATTAGTGGTTGATGTGTGATGGCTTTGTGACTATGTCGATGTTATGTACGTATACATGTGTGTGTGTGTGTGTGTGTGTGTGTGTGTGTGTGTGTGTGTGGAAAACGCTGCGCCGCCCCTCCCGCACTAGATGTAGCCCTCCACGTGTAACTTCTGTGAACGACTCTGCCGGTCCCGCCTCTTTAGTCATCTCAAAACTCACCAATGAAGGTGACATCCTAAATAACTCATATCATCTGTCATAGCTGGATGATCGTCATACTCGATTTTGAGCGACAGCAAAGTAGTAATAGTAGTAGTAGTAGTAGTAGTATGTAGAAAGAAATTTGTACGAGTCTACGTGATTATCCGTATATAGTGTGCAATGTACGTCCGTTAATCAGTAGATAAAGACAACCGCAGCAGATACAGTGTAAATGAACATGTGTAAAATATTATTTTAGCACAGAAGGACGAATGTGTTTCTGAAGCATAACTGTGCACAAGTGGGTGGTGCACAGACCTGCGTGAGTGTGCACAAGTGGGTGGTGCACAGACTTGCGTGAGTGTGCACAAGTGGATGGTGCACACTCCTGAGTGAGTGTGTGTTGGACTACAGGGAAATTCATGCCTGAGTGCGTCTGTATTTCTTTAATATACTGTTCACGAGTCTTCCTGTGTAGCAGCGTGAAGGGCGTGGTGATGGGGTGTGGTTAATGGTGTGGTGATGGTGTGGTGATGGTGTGGTGATGGAAGTGTGGTGACGTGTAGTGATGGGGTGTGGTAATGGTGTGGTAATGGTGTGGTGATGGTGGTGATGGAAGTGTGGTGATGGGGGTGTGGTAATGGTGTGGTAATGGTGTGGTGATGGGTGTGGTGATGGGGGGTGGTGACCAACCTGCCATATCTTCACCATCCATCTACCATACACACTATCCCTCACCCACCACAACCCCCTCCCTCACCCCTCCTCACCCACCACACCCCCTCCCTCACCTCTCCCTCCTTACCCTCTCACCCACCCTCTCCTCACCCTCCTCTCCACCCACCCCGTCCACCCATCCTCTCCCTCACCCACCCTCTCCCTCACCCACCTCTCCCTCCACCCACCTCCCCATCCACCCTCCCCCCATTCCACCTCCCCCTCACCCACCCTCTCCCTCACCCACCTCTCCCTCACCCCCTCCCCATCACCCCTCCCCCATCCCCCTCCCCACCCCCTCCCCACCCCCTCTCCCTCACCCACCATCCCCTCACCCCCCCATTCCCCACCCCTCCCCTCCCCACCCTCTCCTCACCCACCCCACCCCTCCCCTCCCCACCCCACCCTCTCCCTCACCCCACCCTCTCCATCACCCACCCCACCTCCCCCTCACCCACCCCTCTCCCTCCCACCCACCCTCTCCCCTCACCCCACCCCACCCTCCCCTCCCACCCACCCTCTCCCTCACCCCACCCTCTCCCTCACCCACCCACCTCCCCCTCACCCACCCTCTCCCCTCCACCCACCCTCTCCCTCACCCACCCACCCTCCCCCCTCCCCACCCACCCTCTCCCTCACCCACCCTCTCCCTCCCCACCCCACCCTCCCCTCCACCCACCTTCTCCTCACCCACCCTCTCCCTCCCCCACCCCCCACCCTCCCCTCACCCACCCTCTCCCTCACCCACCCTCTCCCTCACTCACCCCACCCTCCCCTCCACCACCCCTCTCCCTCACCCCACCCCTCCCCCCTCCACCCACCCCACCCTCCCCCTCCACCCACCTCTCCCCTCATCCACCCTCCCCACTGCCCCCCCATTCCACCTCCCCCCACCCCCTCCCTCCACCCACCCCTCCCCTCACCCCACCCCCTCCCCCTCCCCACCCCTCCACCCCACCCCCACCCCTCCTCCCTCACCCCACCCTCCCCTCACCCCACCTCTCCGTCTAAAACAACAGCAAAAACAAGAGAATGATGAGACAACCTGGTGTTTTATTAACTCCCCCACTGAGACAAAAAACAGAGAGAGAGAGAGAGAGAGAGAGAGAGAGAGGAGCAATATACAGAGAGAAAGATAGACAATTGAAATATATATATATTTTTTTTATATATATATATATATATATATATATATATAGAGAGAGAGAGAGAGAAAAGACAGACAGACAGAGGGACAGAAGACACCGTATGAGAGAGGAAGTAACGTTTGGTGGTGGGAACTTTCTCATCTTTGTTACACATTGTCCTGCCATTTACAAAACTGTGTGTGTGTGTGTGTGTGTGTGTGTGTGTGTGTGTGTGTGTGTGTGTTACAGTTACCTGCCTCCTTACCTTCCTCACCTGACGTCACTCTAGATTATAAGCATCAGGGAGGGGTTAAAGGTGAGACAAGAGAATATATAGTTTTGGAGTGGGTGGGTGGTGGGTGGGTGGAGTGGGTGAGTGGTGGTGGTGGAGTGGGTGGGTGGGTGGGTGGGTGAGCAGGTGGTGGTGAGGTGAGTGGGTGGGTGAGGTGGTGGAGTGGTGGGTGAGTGGTGGAGGTGGTGGGTGGTGGTGGTGGGTGGAGTGGGGTTAGTTGGATGGTTAGTTATCTTAGTCAGTTCACCAGTCAGTCAGATTGTCAGTCAGTACAGTAAACATATATGTCAATAATCAGTCAATCAATCAGTAAGTCAGTTAAAAATTCAGCCAGTCAGTCAGTCAATTTGCTAATCAGTCAGTCAGTCAGTCAATGTGTTGGTAGGTCAGTCAGTCAGTCAGTCAATTTGCTAATCAGTCAGTCAGTCAGTCAATTTGTTAGTGAGTGAGTCAGTCAGTCAATCAGTCAGTCAGGAGAAATATTCACTGGTCTAATTCACTCAGTCATATTCGAGTTAGTTCTATTTGTCTTATAATCTCACTTAATCTTACTTAATCTCGCTTCATTAATTCGAGCAAATGATTCAAATATTTTAATGTAATCAACGGAACTAATGGTAGCTCAGGTGAGAAGGAACCTGAGGCATGAATGAAACCTGTTCCTCGACACAACTGACCAACTTGAGTATAATAGTCTAGTACTGGGTGTGATGAGCCCCGGGAGAAGAAGGAAGAAGGAGGAAGGAGAAAGAAGAAGAAGAAGAAAGGAAAAAGAATGAGGAAGGAAGAAGAAAGAGGAAGAGAAAGAAAGAAAGAAGATGAAAGAAGAAAGAAGAAGAAGGAAGAAGCAAGAAAGAAGGAAGAAACAAAGAAAGAAAAGAAGAAAAAAGAAGAAGAAGAAAGAAGAAGAAGGAAGAAGAAAGAAGAAAAATACGAAGAAGAAGACGAAGAAGAAGAAGAAGTAGAAGAAGAAAGAAAAATTGGTATTTCTAACGCGCGTCAATAACGAAGTAACATTCTAGATGTTAAATGCAAGTTGCACAAAATAGTTTTATTGGTAACTTTACTTAATTGTAATTTTATTATTTTCGTAGTGGATAAATTCGACAGAAAAGGTGTAAAAAATGATATAATAATCGAGTGTGTTGGTGTAGAGGTGTGGTGGTGGAGTGTGTGTGTGTGTTGGTGTAGAGGTGTGGTGGTAGAGTGTGTTGGTGTAGAGTGTGTGGTGGTGTAGAGTGTATCGGTGTAGAGTGTGTCGGTGGAGTGTGCGGATGTGCTACTTACAAGCCATCGTGGCGGATAGCAACTCCCGAGCTACTTCTTGCAGGAGACCACCAGGAGACTACCAGGGAGACCACCAGGAGACCAATGCTTCCTCAGGCATTACCTCATCCGGTGACTTCTAGTAATTTATATGAAGAAAAAAAACATCTTCAATATTGTAGTTATAACATTCTCATTGAGCCACAGCCATTCGATCCTTGGTAATTAATTTTTTCTGGGGGAGGGAGGGGAAGGAGAGGAGGGGAGGGAGGGGAGAGGGATAGAGGGAGAGGGAGAGGGGAGGGGGAAGGCAAGTTTTTCTAACAGTGTTCAGTTAGATGACCGGATGTCTGTCATACTTCAGAAGCGGCCCTCTCTCTCTCTCTCTCTCTTTTTTCTCTCTCTCTCTCTCTCTCTCTCTCTCTCTCTCTCTCTCTCTTGAGGTACTGAATTTTCCTACTTCAGTTCGTTTCATAAATTGATAGTGATTCATAATAGTTTGCTCTCCTGTTATACTTCCTGGCCAGCAGAGATGTATACTTACAGTTTAATACTTGTAATACGTAAT
>NW_024747011.1:0-22394 GCF_018991925.1 Homarus americanus
AAACATGCATTGCTTCGGAGGAGTAACTGGGAGTGTCTGAGGTGTACCTGGGAGTGTCAGGAGGTGTACCTGGAGTGTCAGAGGTACCTGGGAGTGCCAGAGGTGCAACTGGGAGTGCTCAGTGTACCTAGGAGGCCTGAGGTGTACCTCGGAGTGTCTGAGGTGTACCTGGGAGCAAGCCAGGAGTTGTACCTGGGAGTGTCAGAGGGCAGCCTGGGAAAGCAGAGGTGCCTGGAGGCTGGGGTGCACCTGGGAGATTAGGGCACGGTGGGAGTGTCAGAGAGCTTGGGAGGCCAGAGGTGTACCTGGGAGGCTGGGGAGGTGCACCTGGGAGGTCAGAGATGCACACATGAGTGTCAGAGGAGCACCTGGGAGTGTCAGGAGGAGCACCTCAGAGTGTCTGAGGTGTACCTGGGAGTGTCAGAGGTGTATCTGGGAGTGCTGCAGGTGTGCCTGGGAGTGTCAGTGTACTGGGAGGTCAGTGGTGTACCTGGGAGTCTGAGGGCCTTGGGAGTGTCTGAGGTGTACCTGGGAGTGTCTGAGGTGCATGGAGGAGTGTCAGAGGTGTGTACTGGCAATGTCATGGTGTACCTGGGAGGTCAAGAGGAGTGTGGGAGTGCTGAAGTGGTGTGCCCTGGGAGTGTCAGGTGCCTGGGGAGTGCCAGAGGTACCTGGGAGTGCCAGAGGAGTACCTGGGAGCGTCAGAGGTGTACCTGGGAGGCAGAGGTGTACCTGGGAGGTCAGGAAGTGGCACCTGGGAGTGTCAGAGGTGTACCTGAGTGTCAGAGGTCAACTGGAAGTGTCAGAGGTGGTACCTGGGAGTTGGGAGGTGCACCTGGGAGCATCGGAGGTACCCTGGGAAGAATGGAGGTACTGGGAGTGTCAGAGGTGTACCTGGGAGTGTCTGAGGTGTACCTGGGATTGTCTGAGGTACCTGGGAGGTTCGAGGGTACCTGGGAGTGTAGTGTGTACCTGGGAGTGTCAGGAGATGTACCTGGGAGTGCCAGAGGTGTACCTGGGAGTGTCAGTGGTGTACCTGGGAGTGTCAGAGGTGTACCTGGGAATGTCCGAGGTGTACCTGGGAGTGTCAGGAGGTGTACCTGGGAGGTCAGGTGGTACCAAGGAGGCAGAGGAGCACCTGGGAGGCCAGAGGTGTACCTGGGAGGTCAGGGGTGCACCTGGCAGTGTCATGGTGTACCTGGGAGTGTCAGGAGGTGTACCTGGGAGTGTTGGACGGTACCTGGGAGTGTCAGAGGTGCACCAGGAACGTGAGGGAGCACCTGGGAGTGTCAGAGGTGTGACCTGGGAGGCCAGGGAGGTGCACCTGGGAGGTCAGAGGTGTACCAGGAATGTCAGTGGAGTACCTGGAATGTCAGAGGTGTACCTGGGAGTGTCAGAGGTACCTGGGGAGCAAGTCAGGAGGAGCACCTCAGAGTGTCTGGAGGTGTACCTGGGAGTTCTGAGGTATCTGGGAGTGTCAGAGGTGCCTGGAGTGTCAGGGTGCACCTGGGAGTGTCAGTGGTGTACCTGGGAGGTCTGAGGTGTTCCTGGGAGTGTCTGAGGTGTACCTGGGAGTGTCTGAGGTGCACATGAGGTCAGAGGTACCTGGCAATGTCAAGCGGTGTACCTGGGAGTGTCAGAGGAGTATGGGAGGTCAGCAGGTACCTGGGAGGTCCGAGTGTACCTGGGAGTGTGGGAGGTGCACCTGGGAGTGTCAGAGGAGACCTGGGAGCTCAGAGGTGTACCTGGGAGCGTCAGAGGTGTACCTGGGAGTGTCTGAGGTGTATCTGGGAGTGCTCAGAGGTGTACCTGGGAGGTTGAGAGGTGAACCAGGGGAGTCTAGAGGAGTACCTGGGAGTGTCAGAGGGGTACCTGGGAGTATCGGAGGTGTACTGGGAATACGGAGGTACCTGGGAGGTCAGGAGGTGTAGCTGGGAGTGTCTGAGGTGTACCTGGGAGGTCTGAGGTGTACCTGGGAGTGCCTGAGGTGTACCTGGGAGTGTAAGTGTTGTACCTGGGAGTGTCAGAGAGAGACACCTGGGAGCCAGAGGTGTACCTGGGAGGTCAGGGTGTACCTGGGAGTGTCAGAGGTGCACGTGGAATGTCTGAGGTGTACCTGGGAGTGTTTGAGGTGTACCTGGGAGTGTCAGGTGTGTACCAAGGAGTGTCAGAGGAGCACCTGGGAGTGTCAGAGGAGCACTGGGAGTGTCAGGGTACCTGGCAGTGCGGTGTACCTGGGAGGCTGAGAGGTGTACCTGGGAGTAAGGACGGTACCTGGGAGGTGAGGAGAAAGGGAATGTCAGGAGTACCTGGAGGCTCAGAGGTGTACCTGGGAGGCTGGGGAGGTGTACCTGGGAGGTCAGAGGTGTACCTGGGAGGTCAGATTTGTACCTGGGAGTGTGTGAGGTGTACTCGAGAGGTCAGAGGTGTACCGGGAGTGCCAGGGGTGTACCTGGGAGTGTCTGAGGGTACCTGGGAGTGTCAGAGGTGTACCTGGGAGTATCAGGGTGTACCTGGAAGTGTCAGGTTATACCAGGAGCAGATGTGTACCTGGGAGTGTCTGAGGTGTACCGTGAGTGTCAGAGGTACCTGGGTGTGTTGAGTGTACGTGGAAGTGTCTGAGGTGTACCTGGAGTGTCGGAGAGTAACTGGGAGTGTCTGAGGTGTACCTGGGAGTGTCAGAGGTACCTGGGAGCAGCTGGGAGGTGTACCTGGGAGTGTCAGAGGCAACTGGGAGTGTCTGAGGTGTACCTAGGAGTGTCTGAGGTACCTCGGAGTGTCCTGAGGTGTACCTGGGAGGCAGAGTTGTACCTGGGAGTGTCAGAGGTGTACCTGGGAGTGCCAGAGGTGTTCCTGGGAGTGTCAGGCACCGGGAGCATCAGGTGGTACCAGGGAGTGTCAGAGGAGTTTCTGGGAGGCTCAGCGGTGTACCTGGGAGGTCAGAGGTGTACCTGGGAGGTCAGAGATGTGCACATGGAGGTCAGAGAGTACCTGGGAGTGTCAGAGGAGCACCCAGAGTGTCTGAGGTGTACCTGGGAGTGTCAGGAGGTGTATCTGGGAGTGTCAGAGGTGTGCCTGGGAGTGTCAGGGGTGTACCTGGGAGTGTCAGTTGTACCTGGGAGTGTCTGAGGTGTTCCTGGAGTGTCTGAGGTGTACCTGGGAGTGTCTGAGGTGCACATGGAGTCAGAGGTGTACCTGGCAATGTCAGCGGTGTACCTGGGAGGTCAGGAGAGTGCATGGGAGGTTGGGCGGTGTACCTGGAGAGCCAGAGTGTACCTGGGAGTGTCAGAGGTGTACCTGGGAGGTCAGAGGAGTACCTGGGAGCGTCAGAGGTGTACCTGGGAGTGTCAGAGGTACCTGGGAGGCCAGAAGTGTACTCTGGAGGTCAGAGAGGTACCTGGGAGGTCAGAGGTCCAACTGGGAGTGTCAGAGGTGTACCTGGGAGGTCAGAGGTACCTGGGAGTATCGGAGGTGTACCTGGGAATATCGGAGGTGTACCTGGGAGTGTCAGAGGTGTACCTGGGAGTGTCTGAGGTACCTGGGATTGTCTGAGGTGTACCTGGGAGTGTCTGAGGTACCTGGGAGGTAAGGTACCTGGGAGTGTCAGAGATGTACCTGGGAGTGCCAGAGGTGTACCTGGGAGGTTGGGTGGTGTACCTGGGAGGTCAGAGGTGTACGTGGAATGTCTGAGGTGTACCTGGGAGTGCAAGGAGGTGTACCTGGGAGCTCAGGTGCGTACCAAGGAGTGTCAGAGGAGCACCTGGGAGTGTCAGAGGAGCACCTGGGAGTGTCAGGGTGTACCTGGCAGTGTCAGCGGTGTACCTGGGAGTGCTGGGAGGTGTACCTGGGAGTGCTGACGTACCTGGGAGTGTCAGAGGTGTACCAGGGAATGAGTGTGGAGTACCTGGGAGTGTCAGAGGTGTACCTGGGAGTGTCAGAGGTGCACCTGGGAGTGTCAGAGGTACCAGGGAATGTCAGTGGAGTACCTGGGAGTGTCAGAGGTGTACCTGGGAGTGTCAGAGGTGTACCTGGGAGTGTCAGAGGTGTACCTGGGTGTCAGAGGTGTACCTGGAGGTCAGGAGGTGTACCTGGGAGGCCAGAGGTGCAACTGGGAGTGTCTGAGGTGTACCTGGGAGCAAGGGACGTGTACCTGGGAGTGTCAGAGGTGTACCAGGAATGTCAGGGGTGTAACTGGGAGTGACGGAGGTGTACTGGGAGAGCCGGAGGAGAACTGGGAGTGTCTGAGGTACCTGGGAGTGGCAGAAGTGTACCTGGGAGCAGAGGTGTACTTGGAGGTCAGAGGTCCAACGGAATGTCTGAGTTGTACCTGGGATTGTCTGAGGTGTACCTGAGCGTCAGAGGTACCTGGGAGTGCCAGAGGTGTACCTGGGAGTGTCAGTGGTGTACCTGGGAGTGTCAGGTACCAGGGAGTGTCAGAGTACCTGGGAGGTCAGCGGTGTACCTGGGAGTGTAAGAGGTACCTGGGAGGTCAGAGGTGAACCAGGAGTGTCAGAGAAGTACCTGGGAGAGTGCTGAGAGGTGTACCTGGGAGTATCGGAGGAGTACTTGGGAGCATCGGAGGCACATGGGAGTGTCAGAGGTGTACCTGGGAGGTCAGAGATGTACCTGGGAGGTAAGAGGAGTACCTGGGAGGCAACAGAGTACCTCAGAGTGTCAGAGGTACCTGGGAGTGTCTGAGGTGTATCTGGGAGTGCAGAGGTGCCTGGGAGTGTCAGGGGTGTACCTGGGAGTGCCGTGGTGTATCTGGGAGTGTCTGAGGTAAGCCGGGAGTGTCTGAGGTGTACCTAGGAGTGTCTGAGGTGTACATGGAGTGTCAGAGGTGTACTGGCAGTGTCAGCGGTGTACCTGGGAGGCCAGAGGAGTGCATGGGAGGTCAAGGTACCTGGGAGGTCAGGAGTAAAGCATGGGAGGTCAGAGGTGCACCTGGGAGTGTCAGAAGAGTACCTGGGAGCGTCAGAGAGTACCTCGGAGGTCAGAGGTACCTGGGAGTGTCTGAGGTGTATCTGGGAGCGTCAGGGGTGTACCTGGGAGTGTCTGAGGTGAACCAGGAGGTCAGAGGAGTACCTGGGAGGTCAGAGGTACCTGGGAGTATCGGAGGTGTACCTGGGAGTATCGGAGGTACCTGGGAGGTGTGAGGTACCTGGGAGAATCAGGGGTGTACCTGGCCAGGTATACCATGGAGGCAGATGTGCACCTAGGAGGTGTGTGAGGTGTACCTGCGAGTGTCGGAGGTGTACCTGGGAGGTCAGGGGGTGTACCTGGGAGTGTCTGAGGTGCACGGAGGTCAGAGGTGTACCTGGGAGTATCAGGGTGTACCTGGAAGTGCTGCATACCAGGAGTGTCAGGTGTGTACCTGGGAGTGTCTGGGTGTACCCGTGAGTGTCAGAGGTGTACCTGGGAGTGTCTGAGGTGTACCTGGGAGTGTCTGAGGTGTACCTGGGAGTGTCGGAGGAGTAACTGGGAGTGTCTGAGGTGTACCTGGGAGGCCGAGACCTGGGAGAGCAGGTGTACCTGAGTGTCAGAGGTGCACCTGGGAGTGTCTGAGGTGTACCTGGGAGTGTCTGAGGTGTACCTGGGAGGTCTGAGGTGCACTGGGAGTGTCAGAGTTGCACCAAGGTCAGAGGTGTACCTGGAGTGCCAGAGGTGTACCTGGGAGTGTCAGTGGTGCACCTGGGAGCATCAGGTGTGTACCAGAGAGTGTCAGAGAGCTTCTGGGAGTGCTGGGTACCTGGGAGTGTCAGAGGTGTACCTGGAGGTCAGAGATGTACATGGGAGTGCTGGGAGGAGTACCTGGGAGCGTCAGGAGGAGCACTCAGAGTGTCCGAGGTACCTGAGAGGTCTGAGGTGTATCCTGGGAGGCCGAGGTGTGCCTGGGAGTGTCAGTGTACCTGGAGTGTCAGTGGTGTACCTGGGAGTGTCTGAGGTGTACCTGGGAGTGTCTGAGGTACCTGGGAGTGTCTGAGGCAGCATGGAGTGTCAGAGTGCCTGGCAATGTCAGGTGTACCTGGGAGAGCCAGAGGAGTATGGGAGGGGGCTGGGGTACCTGGGAGTGTCAGAGGTACTGGGAGGTTGGGGAGGTGTACCTGGGAGTGTCAGAGAGTACCTGGGAGCACAGAGGTGTACCTGGGAGTGTCAGAGGTGTACCTGGGAGGTTCGGAGGTGTACCTGGGAGTGTCTGAGGTGTACCTGGGAGCAAGCTGGGAGGTACCTGGGAGGTTGAGGTGAACCAGGGAGTGTCAGAGGAGTACCTGGGAGGTCAGAGATGTACCTGGGAGCACGGAGGTACCTGGAATGGAGGTACCTGGGAGGTTGGGAGGTGTACCTGGGAGGTCAGGAGGTGAACCAGGAGTGTCAGAGGAGTACCTGGGAGTGTCAGAGGTGTACCTGGGAGTATCGGAGGTGTACCTGGGAATATCGGAGGTGTACCTGGGAGTGTCAGGAGGTGTACCTGGGAGGTCTGAGGTGTACCTGGGAGTGTCTGAGGTGTACCTGGGAGTGTCTGAGGTGTACCTGGAGTGGGGTGTTGTACCTGGGAGTGCTGAGATGTACCTGGGAGTGCCAGAGGTGTGCACCCGGAGTGCTGGTGGTGTACCTGGGAGTGTCAGAGGTGCATGTGGAATGTCTGAGGTACCTGGGAGTGTAAGTGAGGTGTACCTGGGAGCATCAGGTGTGTACCAAGGAGTGTCAGAGGAGCACCTGGGAGTGTCAGGGTGTACCTGGCAGTGCTGGGGTGTACCTGGGAGGTCAGGAGGTGTACCTGGGAGTGCGGAGGTGTACCTGGGAGTGTCAGAGGTGTACCAGGAATGTCAGGTGGAGTACCTGGAGTGTCAGGAGGTGTACCTGGGAGGTCAGAGGTGTACCTGGGAGGTCAGAGGTGTACCTGGGAGTGTCGGAGGTGTACCTGGGGAGGCCGAGGTGTACCTGGGAGTGTCAGAGGTGCAACTGGGAGTGTCTGAGGTGTACCTGGGAGGTTGGGACGTGTACCTGGGAGGCGTCAGAGGTACCAGGGAATGTCAGGTGTAACTGGGAGACGGAGGTGTAACTGGGAGTGTCGGAGGAGTAACTGGGAGTGTCTGAGGTACCTGGGAGTGTCAGAAGTGTACCTGGGAGAGTCAGAGGTGTACCTGAGTGTCAGAGGTCCAACTGGAAGGTGTCTGAGTGGTACCTGGGATTGTCTGGAGGTGTACCTGGGAGTGTCAGAGGTGTACCTGGGAGTGCCAGGAGGTGTACCTGGGAGTGTCAGTGGTGTACCTGGAGTGTCAAGCGGTGTACCTGGGAGTGTCAGAGGTGTACCTGGGAGTGTCTGGAGGTGTACCTGGAGTGTCTGAGGTGTACCTGAGAAGTCAGAGGTACCTGGAGTGTCAGGAGGTGAACCAGGGAGTGTCAGAGAGTACCTGGGAGTGTCAGAGGTGTACTGGGGCATCGGAGGTGTACCTGGAATGTCGGAGGTGTACCGGGAGTGTCAGAGGTGTACCTGGGAGTGTAGAGGTGTACCTGGGAGTATCAGGGTGTACCTGGGAGTGTCAGAGGTGTACCTGGGAGTGTCAGTGTGTACCAGGGAGTGTCAGGTGATGTGCAGGAGTGCAGAGGTGTACCTGGGAGTGTCAGAGGTGTACCTGGGAGTGTCGGAGGTGTACCTGGGAGTGTCAGGGGGTACCTGGGAGTGTCAGAGGTGTACCTGGGAGTGTCTGAGGTACCTGGGAGTGTCAGAGGTGTTCTGGAGGACAGGTGTACCTGGAGGCAGAGTGTGCACTGGGAGTGTCTGAGGTGTACCTGGGAGTGTCTGAGGTACCTGGATGTTTGAGGTGTAAGCATGAGTGTCAGAGGTGTACCTGGGAGTGTCAGGCTGTGCACTGGGAGGTCATGGTGTACCTGGGAGTGTCAGAGGTATACCTGGGAGTATCAGAGGTGTACCTGGAGTGCTGGGAGGTGTACCGAGTGCTGGGGGTGTACCTGGGAGTGTTGGGGTGTACCTGGGAGTGTCTGAGGTGCACATGGAGTGTCAGAGGTGTACCTGGAATGTTGCGGTGTACCTGGGAGTGTCAGAGGAGTGCATGGGAGTGTCATGGTGTACCTGGGAGTGTCAGGAGGTACTGGGAGCAGTGGGGAGGTACCTGGGAGTGTCAGAGGTGTACCTGGGAGCGTCAGAGGTGTACCTGGGAGTGTCAGAGGTGCACTGGGAGGCTAGAGGTGTACCTGGGAGTGTCTGAGGTACCTGGGAGGTCAGAGGTACCTGAGAAGTCAGAGGTGAACTAGGAGTGTCAGAGGTGTACCTGGGAGTGTCAGAGGTACCTGGGAGCATCGGAGGCACTGGGGAATATCGGAGGTGTACTGGGAGGTCAGAGGTGTACCTGGAGTGTCAGAGGTGAACCAGGAGTGTCTGGAGGTACCTGGGAGTGTCTGGAGGTGTACCTGGGAGGTCTGAGGTGTACCTGGGAGTGTCAGTGGTGTACCTGGGAGTGTCAGAGGTGCCTGGGAGTGCCAGAGGTGTACCTGGGAGGTTGGTGTACCTGGGAGTGTCTGAGGTACCTGGGAGTGTAAGTGTTGTACCTGGGAGTCGAGATGTACCTGGAGCCAGAGGTGTACCTGGGAGTGTCAGGGGTGTACCTGGGAGTGTCAGAGGTGGCTGTGGGAATGTCTGAGGTGTACCTGAGTAAGGGAGGTGTACCTGGAGCATCAGGTGTGTACCAAGGAGTGTCAGAGGAGCACCTGAGTGTCAGAGGAGACCTGGGAGGTCAGGGGTGTACCTGGGAGTGTCAGCGGTGTACCGGGAGTGTCAGAGGTGTACCTGGGAGTGTTGGACGTGTACCTGGGAGTGTCAGGAGGTGTACCAGGAATGTCAGTGGAGTACCTGGGAGTCAGAGGTGTACCTGGGAGTGTCAGGAGGTGTACCTGGGAGGTCGGAGGTGTACCTGGGAGTGTCAGAGGTGTACCTGGGAGTGTGTAGAGGTGTACCTGGGAGGTCAGAGGTGCAACTGGGAGTGTCTGAGGTGTACCTGGGAGGTTGGGATGGTACCTGGGAGTGTCAGAGGTGTACCTGGGAATGTCAGGGGTGTAACTGGGAGGACGGAGGTGCAACTGGGAGTGTCGGAGGAGTAACTGGGAGTCTGAGGTACCTGGGAGTTTCAGAAGTGTACCTGGGAGTGTCAGAGGTGTACTGGGAGTGTCAGAGGTCCAACTGGAAGTGTCTGAGTTGTACCTGGATTGTCTGAGGTGTACCTGGGAGTGTCAGAGGTACCTGGGAGTGCCAGAGGTACCTGGGATGTCAGTGAGGTACCTGGGGATGTCAGAGGTGTACCTGGGAGTGTCAGAGGGTGTACCTGGGAGTGGTCAGAGGTGTACCTGGGAGTGTCTGAGGTGTACCTGGGAGTGTCAGAGGTGTACCTGGGAGGTCAGAGGTGAACCAGGAGTGTGAGGAGTACCTGGGAGTGTCAGAGGTGTACCTGGGAGTATCGGAGGTGTACCTGGGAATATCGGAGGTACCTGGGAGTGGCCAGAGGTGTACCTGGGAGGTCAGAGGTGGACCTGGGAGTATCAGCGGTGTACCTGAGTGTCAGAGGTGTACCTGGGAGTGTCAGTGGTGTACCAGAGGTCAGATGTGTACCTGGGAGGTCAGGAGGTGTACCTGGGAGTGTCGAGGTGTACCTGGGAGTGTCGGAGGTGTTCCTGAGAGTGTCAGGGTGTACCTGAAGTGTCAGAGATGTACCTGGGAGGCATGAGGTACCTGGGAGTGTCAGAGGTGTCCTGGGAGTGTCAGGGGTGTACCTGGGAGGTCAGATGTCTGGGAGTGTCTGAGGTGCAACTTGGGAGTGTCTGAGGTGTACCTGGATGTGTTTGAGGCATGGAGGTCAGAGGTGTACCTGGGAGTGTCAGCTGTGTACCTGGGAGGTCATGGTGTACCTAGGGAGTGTCAGAGGTATACCTGGGAGTATCAGAGGTGTACCTGGGAGTGTCAGAGGGTACCTGGGAGTGCTAGAGGTGTACCTGGAAGTGTCAGGGTGTACCTGGGAGTGTCTGAGGTGCACTGGGAGTGTCTGAGGTGTACCTGGAAGGTCCGAGGTGTACCTGGGAGTGTCGGAGGAGTACCTGGGAGTGTCTGAGGTGTACCTGGGAGTGTCAGAGGTGAACTGGGAGTGTCAGAGGTGTACCTGGGAGTGTCAGAGGTGCAACTGGGAGTGTCTGAGGTGTACCTGGGAGTGTCAGAGGTGTACCTGGGAGTGTCTGAGGTGTACCTGGGAGGTCAGAGTTGTACCTGGGAGGTCAGGGTGTACCTGGGAGGTCAGAGATGTACCTGGGAGTGTCAGAGGAGCACCTGGGAGTGTCAGGAGTGACCCCAGGAGTGTCAGAGGTGTACCTGGGAGTGTCTGGAGGTGTATCTGGGAGTGTCAGAGGTGTACCTGGGAGTGTCAGGGGTGTACCTGGGAGGTCAGTGGTGTACCTGGAGTGTCTGAGGTGTACCTGGGAGTGTCTGAGGTGTACTTTGCAGTGTCTGAGGTACATGGAGTGTCAGAGGTGTACCTGGCGTCAGGTGTACCTGGGAGTGCCGAGGTGTGCATGGGAGTGTCAGAGGTACCTGGGAGTATCAGAGTGTACCTGGGAGTGTCTGGAGGTGTACCTGGAAGTGTCTGAGGTGTACCTGGAGGTCAGAGGGCTACCTGGGAGTATCAGGTGTACCTGGGAGGTCAGAGGTGTACCTGGGAGGTCAGAGGTGTACCTGGGAGGTCTGAGGTGTACCTGGGAGTGTCAGAGGTGTACCTGGGAGTGTCAGGGGTGTACCTGGGAGGTCATGGTGTACCTGGGAGTGAAAGCAGTGTACCTGGGAGGGTCAGAGGTGTACCTGGGAATGTCTGGAGGTGTACCTGGGAGTGTCTCAGGTGTACCTGGAGGTGTCTGAGGTGTACATGGAGTGTCAGAGGTGTACCTGGCAGTGTCAGGGTGTACCTGGGAGTGTCAGCGGTGTATCTGGGAGTGTCAGCGGTGTACCTGGGAGTGTCAGAGGTGTACCTGGGAGTGCCAGAGGTGTACCTGGGAGTGTCAGTTGTGTACCTGGGAGTGTCAGGTGTGTACCAGGGAGTGTCAGAGGAGTACCTGTGAGTGTCAGGGTGTACCTGGGAGTGTCTGAGGTGTACCTGGGAGTCAAAGGTGTACCTGGGAATGTCAGAGGTGCAACTGGGAGGTCAGAGGTGTACCTGGGAGGTCAGAGGTGTACCTGGGAGTGTCTGAGTTGAACCAGGTAGTGTCAGAGGTGCACCTGGGAGTGTCAGAGGTGCACCTGGAATTGTCTGAGGTGTACTTGGAGTGTCAGAGGTGTACCTGGGAGTGTCTGAGGTGCACCTGGGAGTGTCAGAGGTGTACCTGGGAGTATCGGAGGTGTACCTGGGAGTATCGGAAGGTGTACCTGGGAGTGTCAGAGGTGTACCTGGGAGAATGAGGGTGTACCTGGGAGGTCAGCGGTGTACCTGGGAGTGTCAGAGGTGTACCTGGGAGTGTCAGAGGTGTACCTGGGAGGTCAGAGGTGAACCAGGGAGGTCAGAGAAGTACCTGGGAGGTCAGAGGTGTACCTGGGAGTATCGGAGGTGTACCTGGGAGTATCGGGTACCTGGGAGGTCAGAGGTGTACCTGGGAGGTCTGAGGTGTACCTGGGAGTGTCAGAGGTGTACATGGGAGTATCAGGGGTGTACCTGGGAGGGTCAGTGGTGTACCTGGGAGTGTCTGAGGTACCTGGGAGTGTCTGAGGTGTACCTGAGTGTCAGAGGTGTCTGGGAGGTCAGGGTGTACCTGGGAGTATCAGCGGTGTACCTGGGAGTGTCAGAGGTGTACCTGGGAGTGTCAGTGGTGTACCATGGGAGGTCAGATGTGTACCTGGGAGGCCGGGTGGTGGTGTACCTGTGAGTGTCTGAGGGGTGTACCTGGGAGGTCAGAGGTGTGCCTGTGGGAGTGTCTGAGGTGTACCTGGGAGTGTCAGAGGTGTACCTGGGAGTGTCTGAGGTGTACCTGGGAGTTCAGCGGTGTTCCTGTGAGTGTCAGAGGTGTACCTGGGAGTGTAAGGGATGTACCTGAGTGTCAGCGGTGTACCTGGGAGTATCAGAGGGTGTACCTGGGAGTGTCAGAGGTGTACCTGGGAGTGTCAGTGGTACCAGGGAGTGTCAGATGTGCACCTGGGAGTGTCAGAGGTGTACCTGTGAGTGTCTGAGGTGCACGTGGGAGTGTCGGATGTTCCTGGAGAGTGTCAGGGTGTACCTGGAAGTGTCAGAGGTACCTGGGAGTGTCTGAGGTGTACCCTGTGAGTGTCAGAGGTGTTCCTGGGAGTGACAGGTGTACCTGGGAGGGTCAGAGGTGTACCTGGGAGTGTCTGGAGGTGTACTTGGGAGTGTCTGAGGTGTAGCTGGATGTGTCGAGGGTGTACATGGAGTGTCAGAGGTGTACCTGGGAGTGTCAGCTGTGTACCTGGGAGGTCAGAGGTGTACCTGGGAGTGTCAGAGGTATACCTGGAATATCAGAGGTGTACCTGGGAGTGTCAGAGGAGTACCTGGGAGGTCAGAGGAGTACCACAGAGTGTCAGAGGTGTACCTGGGAGTGTCTGAGGTGTATCTGGGAGTGTCAGAGGTGTGCCTGGGAGTGTCAGGGGTGTACCTGGGAGTGTCAGTGGTGTACCTGGGAGTGTCTGGAGGTTTCCTGGGAGTGTCTGAGGTGCACTTGCGAGTGTCTGAGGTGTACATGGAGTGTCAGAGGTGTACCTGGTGTCAAGGTGTACCTGGGAGTGTCAGAGGTGTGCATGGGAGTGTCAGAGGTGTACCTGGGAGTATCAGAGTGTACCTGGGAGTGTCAGCGGTACCTGGGAGTGTCAGGAGGTATACCTGGAGTATCAGAGGTGTACCTGGGAGTGTCAGAGGTGTACCTAGGGAGTGTCAGAGGTGTACCTGGGAGTGTCTGAGGTGTACCCAGGAGTGTCAGAGGTGTACCTGGGAGGTCAGGGGTGTACCTGGGAGGCTGGGGAGGTACCTAGGAGTGAAAGCAGTGTACCTGGGAGGTCAGAGGTGTACCTGGGAATGTCTGAGGTACCTTGGAGTGTCCAGGTGTACCTGAGGTGTCTGAGGTGTACATGGAGTGTCAGAGGTGTACCTGGCAGCCAGCGGTGTACCTGGGAGTGTCAGCGGTGTACCTGGGAGTGTCAGCGGTGTACCTGGGAGTGTCAGAGGTGTACCTGGGAGTGCCAGAGGTGTACCTGGGAGGTCAGTTGTGTACCTGGGAGTGTCAGGTGTGTACCAGGGAGTGTCAGAGGAGTACCTGTGAGTGTCAGAGGTGTACCTGGGAGTGTCTGAGGTGTACCTGGGAGGCTCAAAGGTGTACCTGGGAATGTCAGAGGTGCAACTGGGAGTGTCAGAGGTGTACCTGAGTGTCAGAGGTGTACCTGGGAGTGTCTGAGTTGAACTAGTGTCAGAGGTGCACCTGGGAGTGTTAGAGGTGCACCTGGAATTGTCTGGAGGTACATGGAGTGTCAGAGGTGTACCTGGGAGTGTCTGAGGCACCAGGAGTGTCAGAGGTGTACCTGGGAGTATCGGAGGTGGTACCTGGGAGTATGGAAGGTGTACCTGGGAGTGTCAGAGGTGTACCTGGGAGAATCAGGGGTGTACCTGGGAGTGTCAGCGGTGTACCTAGGAGGAAAGCAGTGTACCTGGGAGTGTCAGAGGTGTACCTGGGAGTGTCTGAGGTGTACCTGGGAGTGTCTCAGGTGTACCTGGAGGTGTCTCAGGTGTACATGGAGTGTCAGAGGTGTACCTGGCAGGCTGGGGCGGTGTACCTGGGAGTGTCAGAGGTATCTGGGAGTGTCAGCGGTGTACCTGGGAGTGTCAGAGGTGTACCTGGGAGTGCCAGAGGTGTACCTGGGAGTGTCAGTTGTGTACCTGGGAGTGTCAGGTGTACCCAGGGAGTGTCAGAGGAGCTACCTGTGAGTGTCAGAGGTGTACCTGGTAGTGTCTGAGGTGTACCTGGGAGTGTCAAAGGTGTACCTGGGAATGTCAGAGGTGCAACTGGGAGTGTCAGAGGTGTACCTGGGAGTGTCAGAGGTGTACCTGGGAGTGTCTGAGTTGAACCAGAGGTCAGAGGTGCACCTGGGAGTGTCAGAGGTGCACCTGGAATTGTCTGAGGTGTACGTGGAGTGTCAGAGGTGTACCTGGGAGTGTCTGAGGTGCACCTGGGAGTGTCAGAGTTGAACCAGGTAGTGTCAGAGGTGCACCTGGGAGTGTCAGAGGTGCACCTGGAATTGTCTGAGGTGTACGTGGAGTGTCAGAGGTGTACCTGGGGTATGAGGCACCTGGGAGTGTCAGTGGTGTACCTGGAGTGTCAGGAGGTGTACCTGGGAGTGTCAGAGGCACCTGAAGTGTCTGAGGTGTGTGTGGAGGTCAGAGGCCTGGGAGTGTCTCTGAGGTACCTGGGAGTGTCAGTGGTGTACCTGGTAGTGTCAGAGGCACCTGGGAGTGTCAGAGGTGCACCTGGAAGTGTCTGAGGTGTACCTGGGAGTGTCTGAGGTGTACCTGGGAGTGTCTGAGGTGCATCGGGAGTGTCAGAGGTGTACCTGGAGTGTCTGGAGGTGTACCTGGAGTGTCTGAAATGTGGAGTGTCTGAGGTGTACCTGGGAGTGTCAGAGGTACGTGGAGTGTCAGAGATGTACCTGGGAGTGTCAGAGGTGTACCTGGGAGTGTCAGAGGTGTACCTGGGAGTGTCTGAGGTGTACCTGGGAGGTCAAAGGGGTACTGGGAATGTCAGAGGTGCACCTGGGAGTGTCAGAGTGCACTGGGAGTGTCAGGAGGGTGTACCTGGGAGTGTCTGAGGTGTACCTTGGGTGGTCTGAGGTGTACCTGGCAGTGTAAGCGGTGTACCTGGGAGTGTGCGGTGTACCTGGGATGTCAGAGTGTACCTGGGAGTGTCAGAGCTGTACCTGGAGGTCAGAGGTGTACCTGGGAGTGTCTGAGGTGTATCTGAGTGTCAATGGTGTATCTGGGAGATGTCAGAGGTGTACCTGGGCGTGTCAGAGGAGTACCTGGGAGGTCAGAGGTGTACCTGGAGTGTCAGGGGTGTACCTGGATTGTCGATGTGTACCTGGGAGGTCTGAGGTGTACCTGGGAGTGTCAGTGGTGCACCTGGGAGTGTCAGAGGTGTACCTGGGGTCAGAGGTGTACCTGGGAGTGTCAGAGGTGTACCTGGGAGGTCTGAGGTGTACCTGGGAGTGTCAGGAGGTGGACTCTGGAGGCAGAGGTACCTGGGAGTGTCAGAGGGGTGTACCTGGGAGTGTCAAGGTGTACCTGGGAGTCTCAGAGGTGTACCTGAGAGTGTCAGAGGTGAACCAGGGAGGTCAGGAGAGCACCGAGCACAGAGGTGTACCTGGGAGTGTCTGGAGGTGTACCTGGGAGTGTCAGAGGTGTGACCTGGGAGTGTCAGAGGTGAACCAGGAGGTCAGAGGAGTACCTGGGAGTGTCAGAGGTGTACCTTGAGTATAGGAGGTGTGAGGTTCGGAGGTGTACCTGGGAGTGTCAGAGGTGTACCTGGGAGTGTCTGAGGCCCGGGAGGTCAGAGGTGTACCTGGGAGTATCAGGGGAGTACCTGGAAGGGTCAGGGGTATACCAGGGAGTGTCAGAGGTGTACCTGGAGTGTCAGCGGTGTCTCATGAGTGTCAGAGGTGTACCTGGGAGTGTCAGGGTGTACCTGGGAGTGTCATGGTGTGTCCTGCGAGTGTCAGAGGTGTACCTGGGAGGTCAGGGATGTACACATGGGAATGTCTGGAGGTGTACCTGGGAGTATCAGCAGTGTACCTGATGTCAGAGGTGTACCTGGGAGTGTCAGTGGTGTACCAGGGAGTGTCAGATGTGTACCTGGGAGTGTCAGAGGTGTACCTGTGAGTGTCTGAGGTGTACCTGGGAGGTCAGAGGTGTCCCTGGGAGTGTCAGAGGTGTACCTGCGAGTGTCAGGAGGTGTACCTGGGAGTGTCTGAGATGCACCTGGAGTGTCTGAGGTGTGCACTGCAGTGTCTGGAGGTGTGCCTGGCAGTGTAAGCGGTGTACTGCAAGTGTCAGCGGTGTACTGGGAGTGCCAGAGGTACCTGGGAGGTCAGAGGTGTACCTGGAGTATCAGATGTACCTGGGAGGTCAGAGGTGTACTGGGAGTGTCTGAGGTGTACCTGGGAGTGTCTGAGGTACCTGGAGTGTCTGAAAGCCTGGGAGCAAGTGTTGTACCTGGGAGGTCAGAGATGTACCTGAGGCCAGAGGTGTACCTGGGAGTGTCGGTGGTGCACCGGGAGGTCAGAGGTGTACGTGGGAGGTCTGAGGTGCACCTTGCAGTGTCTGGAGGTGTACCCAGTGTAAGTGTACCTGGGAGTGTCAGCGGTGTACTTGGGAGTGCCAGAGGTGTACCTGGGAGGTCAGAGGTGTACCTGGGAGTGTATGGAGGTGTACCTGGAGTGTCAGGTGTGTACCAGGGAGTGTCAGAGGAGCACCTGGGAGTGTCAGAGGAGTACCTGGGAGGTCAGGGGTGTAACTGGGAGTCAGAGATGTACCTGGGAGGTCAGAGGTGTACCTGGGAGTGTCAGCGGTGTACCTGCGAGTTTCAGAGGTGTACCTGGGAGTGTCAGGGATGTACCTGGGTGTGTCAGCGGTGTACCTGGGAGTGTCAACGGTGTACCTGGGAGTGTCAGATATGTACCTGGGAGTGTCAGAGGTGTACCTTGGAGTGTCAGAGGTGCAACTGGGAGTGTCTGAGGTGTACCTAGGAGTGTCTGAGGTGTACCTGGGAGTGTCTGAGGTGTACCTGGAGTGTCAGAGTTGTACCTGGGAGGCCGAGGTACCTGGGAGTGTCAAAGGTGCAACTGGGAGTGTCTGAGGTGTACCTAGGAGTTTCCAGGAGGTGTACCTGGGAGTGTCTGAGGTGTACCTGGGAGTGTCAGAGTAGTACCTGGGAGTGTCAGTGTACCTGGGAGTGCCAGAGGTGTTCCTGAAGTATCAGTGGTGCACCTGGGAGTATCAGGTGTGTACCAGGTGTGTCAGAGGAGTATCTGGGAGTGTCAGCGGTGTACCAGGAGGTCAGAGGTGCACCTGGGAGAGCCGAGAGATGTACCTGGAGTGTCAGAGGAGTACCTGGGAGCGTTAGAGGAGTACCTCAGAGTGTCAGAGGTGTACCTGGGAGTGTCTGAGGTGTATCTGGGAGTGTCAGAGGTGTGCCTGGGAGTGTCAGGGGTGTACCTGGGAGTGCTGGGTGGTGTACCTGGAGTGTCTGAGGTTTTCCTGGGAGTGTCTGAGGTTTTGCGAGTGTCTGAGGTACATGGTCAGAGGTGTACCTGGTGTCAGCGGTGTACCTGGGAGTGTCAGCACTGGAAGTATCAGAGTACCTGGGAGGTCAGAGGTGTACCTGGGAGTGTCAGAGGTGTACCTGGGAGCGTCAGAGGAGTACCTCGGAGGTCAGAGGTGTACCTGGGAGTGTCTGAGGTGTATCTGGGAGTGCCGAGGTGTACCTGGGAATGTCAGAGGTGAACCAGGGAGGTCAGAGGAGTACCTGGGAGGTCAGAGGTGTACCTGGGAGTACAGGAGGTACCTGGGAGGTCTGGAGGTGTACCTGGAGTGTCAGAGGTGTACCTGGGAGTGTCTGAGGTGTACCTGGGAGTGTCAGAGGTGTACCTGGGAGTATCAGGGGTCTACCTGAAGTGTCAGGGGCATACCAGGAGGTCAGATGTACCTGGGAGTGTCTGAGGCACTGCGAGTGTCAACGGTGTACCTGGGAGTGTCAGAGGTGTACCTGGGAGGTTGGGCGGTACCTAGGAGTGTCAGAGGTGTACCTGGGAGGTCAGGGATGTACATGGGAATGTCAGCGGTGTACCTGGGAGTATCAGCAGTGTACCTGGGAGTGTCAGAGGTGTACCTGGGAGTGTCAGTGGTGTACCAGGGAGTGTCAGATGTGTACCTGTGAGTGTCAGAGGTGTACCTGTGAGTGTCTGAGGTGTACCTGGGAGTGTCAGAGGTGTTCCTGGGAGTGTCAGAGGTGTGCCTGCGAGTGTCTGAGATGTACCTGGGAGTGTCTGAGGTACCTTGCAGTGTCTGAGGTGTACCTGGCAGTGTAAGCGGTGTACCTGGGAGTGTCAGCGGTGTACTTGGGAGTGCCAGAGGTGTACCTGGGAGTGTCAGAGGTGTACCTGAGTATCAGATGTGTACCTGGGAGTGTCAGAGGTGTACCTGGGAGTGTCTGAGGTGTACCTGGGAGTGTCTGAGGTGTACCTGGGAGTGTCTGAGGTGTACCTGGGAGTGTAAGTGTTGTACCGGAGTGTCAGAGATGTACCTGGGAGTGCCAGAGGTGTACCTGGGAGTGTCAGTGGTGTACCTGGGAGTGTCAGAGGTGGTGATGGGAGTGTCTGAGGTGTACCTTGCAGTGTCTGAGGTGAACCTGGCAGTGTAAGCGGTGTACCTGGGAGTGTCAGCGTGGTACTTGGGAGTGCCAGAGGTGTACCTGGGAGTGTCAGAGGTGTACCTGGGAGTGTAAGGAGGTGTACCTGGGAGTGTCAGGTGTGTACCAGGGAGTGTCAGAGGAGCACCTGGGAGTGTCAGAGGAGTACCTGGGAGTGTCAGGGGTGTACCTGGGAGTGTCAGAGATGTACCTGGGAGTGTCAGAGGTGTACCTGGGAGTGTCAGCGGTGTACCTGCGAGTGTCAGAGGTGTACCTGGGAGTGTCAGGGATGTACCTGGGTGTGTCAGCGGTGTACCTGGGAGTGTCAACGGTGTACCTGGGAGTGTCAGAGGTGTACCTGGGAGTGTCAGAGGTGTACCTGGGAGTGTCAGAGGTGTACCTGGGAGTGTCAGAGGTGCAACTGGGAGTGTCTGAGGTGTACCTGGGAGTGTTGGACGTGTACCTGGGAGTGTCAGAGGTGTACCAGGGAATGTCATGGGTGTAATGGGAGGACGGAGGTAACTGTGAGTGTCGGAGGAGTAACTGGGAGTGTCTGAGGTGTACCTGGGAGGTCAGAAGTGTACCTGGAGTCAGAGGTGTACCTGGAGTGTCAGAGGTCCAACGGAAGTGTCTGGAGTTGTACCTGGGATGTCTGAGGTACCTGAGAGTGTCAGAGGTGTACCTGGGAGTGCCAGAGGGTGTACCTGGGAGTGTCAGTGCTGTACCTGGGAGTGTCAGGGTGTGTACCAGGGAGCAGAGAAGTACCTGGGAGTGTCAGCGGTGTACCTGGGAGGCCAGAGGTGTACCTGGAGCCAGGTGAACCAGGGAGTGTCAGAGAAGTACCTGGGAGTGTCAGAGGTGTACCTGGGAGTATCGGAGGTGTACTTTGGAGTATCGGAGGTGTACCTGGGAGTGTCAGAGGTGTACCTGGGAGTGTCTGAGGTGTACCTGGGAGTGTCAGAGGTGTACATGGGAGTATCAGGGGTATACCAGGGAGTGTCAGATGTGTACCTAGGAGTGTCTGAGGTGTACCTGCGAGTGTCAACGGTGTGACCTGGGAGGTTCAGAGGTGTACCTGAGTGTCAGCGGTGTACCCTGGGAGTGTCAGAGGTACCTGGGAGCAGAGATGTACATGGAATGTCAGCGGTTACCTGGGAGTATCAGCAGGTACCCAGAGAGCAGAGGTACCTGTGAGTGTCTGAGGTGTACCTGGGAGTGTCAGGGGTGTTCCTGGGAGTGTCAGAGGTGTGCCTGGGAGTGTCTGAGGATGTACCTGGGAGGTCTGAGGTGTACCTTGCAGTGTCTGGAGGTGTACCTGGGAGTGTAAGCGGGTACCTGGGAGTGTCAAGGTGTACTTGGGAGTGCCAGAGGTGTACCTGGGAGGTTCAGAGGTGTACCTGGGAGTATCAGATGTGGCACCTGGGAGTGTCAGGAGGTACCTGGGAGGTTCGAGGTGTACCTGGGAGTGTCTGAGGTGTACCTGGGAGTGTCTGAGGTGTACCTGGGAGTGTAAGGTTGTACCTGGGAGTGTCAGAGAGTGTACCTGGGAGTGCCAGAGGTGTACCTGGGAGGTCAGTGGTGTACCTGGGAGTGTCAGAGGTGTACGTGGGAGTGTCCGAGGTGTACCTGCAGTGTCTGGAGGTGAACCGGCAGTGTAAGCGGTGTACCTGGGAGGTCACGGTGTACTTGGGAGTGCCAGAGGTGTACCTGGGAGTGTCAAAGGTGTACCTGGGAGTGGTAGGAGGTGTACCTGGGAGTGTCAGGTGTACCAGAGTGTCAGAGGACACCTGGGAGTGTCAGAGGAGTACCTGGGAGGTCAGGGTACCTGGGAGTGTCAGAGATGTACCTGGGAGGTCAGAGGTGTACCTGGGAGTGTCAGCGGTGTACCTGAGTGTCAGAGGTGTACCTGGGAGTGTCAGGATGTACCGGTGTGTCAGCGGTGTACCTGGGAGTGTCAACTGTACCTGGGAGGTCAGAGGTACCTGGGAGGTCAGAGGTGTACCTGGGAGTGTCAGAGGTGTACCTGGGAGTGACAGAGGTAACTGGGAGTGTCTGAGGTACCTGGGAGTAATGGACGTGTACCCGGGAGTGTCAGAGGTGTACCAGGGAATGTCAGGTGTAACTGGGAGTGACGGAGGTAACTGTGAGTGTCGGAGGAGTAACTGGGAGTGTCTGGAGTTGTACCTGGGATTGTCTGAGGTGTACCTGAGAGTGTCAGAGAGGTGTACCTGGGAGTGCCAGAGGTGTACCTGGGAGTTTCAGTGGTGTACCTGGGAGCAGTCAGGTGTGTACCAGGGAGTGTCAGAGGAGTACCTGGGAGGTCAGCGGTGTACCTGGGAGTGTCAGGAGGTACCTGGGAGTGTCAGGAGGTGAACCAGGGAGTGTCAGAGAAGTACCTGGAGTGTCAGAGGTGTACCTGGGAGTATCGGAGGTGTACTTGGGAGTATCGGAGGTGTACCTGGGAGTGTCAGGAGGTGTACCTGGGAGTGTCTGAGGTGTACCTGGGAGTGTCAGAGGTGCATGGGAGTATCAGGGTGTACCTGGGAGTGTCAGTGGTGTATCTGGGAGTGTCTGAGGTGTACCTGAGTGTCTGAGGTGTACCTGCGAGTGTCAGAGGTACCTGGGAGTGTCAGGGGTGTACCTGGGAGTGTCAGCGGTGTACCTGGGAGTATCAGCGGTATACCTGGGAGGTCAGGTACCTGGGAGTGTCAGTGGTGTACCAGGGAGTGTCAGATGTGTACCTGGGAGTGTCAGTGGTGTACCTGTGAGTGTCTGAGGTGTACCTGGGAGTGCAGGAGGTGTGCCTGTGGAGTGTCTGAGGTGTATCTGGAGTGTCAGAGGTGTACCTGTGAGTGTCTGAGGTGTACCTGGGAGTGTCAGCGGTACCCCGGGAGTGTCAGAGGTGTACCTGGAGTGTAAGGATGTACCTGGGAGTGTGCGGTGTACCGGGAGTATCAGCGGTGTACCTGAGAGTGTCATAGGTGTACCTGGGAGTGTCATTGGTGTACCAGGGAGTGTCAGATGTGTACCTGGGAGTGTCAGGAGGTGTACCTGTGAGTGTCTGAGGTACCTGGGAGTGTCGGAGGTGTTCCCTGAGTGTCAGGGGTGTACCTGGAAGTGTCAGAGGTGTACCTTGAGTGTCTGAGGTGTACCTGCGTGTGTCAGAGGTGTTCTGGGAGTGACAGGGGTGTACCTGGGAGTGTCAGAGGTGTACCTGAGTGTCTGAGGTACTTGGAGTGTCTGAGGTGTACCTGGATGTGTTTGAGGGTGTACATGAGTGTCAGAGGTGTACCTGGCAGTGTCACAGTGTACCTGGGAGTGTCACGTGTACCTGGAGTGTCTGAGGTATACCTGGGAGTATCAGAGGTGTACCTGGGAGTGTCAGAGGTGTACCTGGGAGTGTCAAGGGTACTTGGAAGTGTCAGGGGTGTACCTGGGAGTGTCTGAGGTGTACCTGGGAGTGTCTGAGGTGCATGGAAGTGTCTGAGGTGTACCTGGGAGTGTCGGAGGAGTAACTGGGAGCACTGAGGTGTACCTGGGAGGTCAGAGGTGCAACTGGGAGTGTCTGAGGTGTACCTAGGAGTGTCAGAGGTACTCGGAGTGTCTGAGGTGTACCTGGGAGTGCAGAGTTGTACCTGGGAGTGTCAGGGGTGTACCTGGGAGTGCCAGAGGTGTTCCTGGAATATCAGTGGTGCACCTGGGAGTACGGTGTGTACCAGGGAGTGTCAGAGGAGTATCTGGGAGTGTCAGCGGTGTACCAGGGAGTGTCAGAGGTGTACCTGGGAGTGTCAGAGATGTACCTGGGAGTGTCAGAGGAGTACCTGGGAGCGTCAGAGGAGTACCTCAGAGTGTCAGAGGTGTACCTGGGAGGTCTGAGGTGTATCTGGGAGTGTCAGAGGTGTGCCTGGGAGTGTCAGGGGTGTACCTGGAGTGTCAGTGGTGTACCTGCA